>NC_047142.1:770465-1053115 GCF_009829125.3 Periophthalmus magnuspinnatus | reverse complement strand
ATTGTTAGTGTGGCGTTCATCCCGCGCATGCGCATTTGGAGAAGACTAACCCAAGATGGCGGAAGAGCGCTGGGGCAGCTGCCTTTAGTTTAATCTCCAGAAATAGATGTTTTGTGCTTCTATATTGAGTGTTTCTACATATAGTTCCAGATTTACACGTCTTTTTGGGTTATTTCTGTTGTTTCGTACAAGTCTAGTTTTGCTGTTTGAGCGGGAAAATGAATTTTAACACGAAGGTAGTGCAGGTGACCAACGTGTCTCCGAGCACCACGTCCGAACAGATGCGCACACTCTTTGGGTTTCTCGGAACCATCGAAGAATTAAAGCTATTTCCACCAGAGTAAGTGAACCAAGATGCATCATATTTAAATGTGTTCACGCCTCCGTGTTGGGTTTGATCCTGTTGGGGGTTCATGGGGAGTTAGTGCTTTCATAAAGGCGCGGGTCTGATGGCTAATGCTAATGCTAACGCTAGCTCCCTCTGCTTTCAAAGACGCTCGTGTGTGATACGCACAAATGCACTTAGATCATCCTAGAACAATGTGTTTACTTAAGGTTCAGGCTTATTTCTTATTTAATTGAATCTGAAGTTTTGCAAAGCTGATAGATGCTGCAGTCTTAGACCATGTACTTCATGCCCTGTAGGTGGCGCTGTAAAACAAAGCCCAACTGTTATAGCGATGGTTTTAAACTATTTTGCCCAGGAAAGAAAGGGGGTGTATAAGAAAAAGCCAGCGGTCATTAATAACCCCTGGTTCTGCGGCTGATCAATTTAGGATCGATCTAATTGTGCTTTTTCTGAGAAGATTTGCGATTTAAGTTGTAATTAAAACATTCAAAGTTACAAACCCGCCTAAAACTGACAGTTCAGATTTCAGAACATTTTGAACCGACCTATACTACAGGGTGAGCAGTTTTTATGCAGATTAAGAGACTATACAGTTTATGGATGAAATGATGGTATAAAATTGTAGCCTTTGCAACTTGCTAATGTCCTTGTCCTGCACAGATTACAGACATGTTTTGCTTGTATCTTTGCCTAACGTGCCTTCTCCCTGCTCCACAGTGACTCTCCGATGCCGGTCACGTCCCGGGTGTGCTTTGTGAAGTTCCAGGAGCAGGAGTCAGTTGGAGTGTCTCAGCATCTCACCAACACAGTCTTTCTGGACAGAGCTCTGATTGTGGTCCCTTTCGCTGAAGGTTTGTATCCATCGTCCTCAAAGCTGTGTGTGTCCTTTGATTGAATGACATCATTATTCATCACCATCACTTTACTAAAGCCAGAGCTCTTATTTCTGTTATAAGGCCCGGATTAATGTGAACTATTTTTATTTCGCTGCCTCCAAACCACAGAATACCTAAACCAGGTTTGGCTCTTTAAAAAAAACACAAATCACTATTGACTGCTAAATTCAGCAATTGTTTTAATAAAAATAAATGCATTTTATTTTATTCACCCATGTTGGACTTTCCTCTGTTAAACTTCTCTTTGTTATTTGTGTGTTGTGTGTATGTGTGTGTGATTTTTGTAGTGAAGAAGGCAAAAGGTGCCCTCGTTGATGGCTCACAGTGCTCCTCTGCTGCCAACAGGGGACTCTAGGCATTTGCAAAGGCCAGCACCATTCAAGCCCCACCCTGTGTTTTTGTCTCTCTCCCTCTTCCCTCTCTTCTGTCTTAATTTGTCTTTTCCAGGTTATTTACCTCATTGAGGCTGAATGGTTAATAATACTGCACCCTTAAATATATTCAAAGCCATTCATTACCAGGTCTTTATTACAAAGGGAATAATACGGGAAAATATAGACATTTCAGGACGGTCCCATCAGCACCAGGGCAACACACTGAACATTAGGTAGAAAACAAAACGGATAAAGCAGAATCTGTAAGTGGTAAATAAAAAAAAAAAACATGTGGAAACATTTTGATTTTGATAAAAGTAGAAACGGTTATAGAAAAGGAGCTGTAACTTAAATTTGGATAAAAATGTAATAATTATGTTTTAATTTCACCGTTTTGTGTGTAAGTAATAAAAGCACATAAACCTACCGTTATAATGACTAAAAAGTGAAATGTGCCACAGTCCAGAGTATTGAAAAATCAGTACTGTTTGCTGTTTGATTAGATCTGAATGAGCAGCGCTCGTGTTGGTACAATCCCAGTTAACGCTGGTCTCCTTTTGTTGTTGTGTTTTGCAGCCAGTCCTGTAAACCAGGCCCTGCTGAAAAGGCCACCACTGCAGATTCTCTCCTGTTCTTTATTTACATGTTGTCACTGTTTGGTGCCTGTAACTACAGAGGTTTCAGGTGGAATATTAATTAATGTAAATTCTGGTGATAATCGCTAATACATTTCACTGACGACTCTCAAATTCAGATTTCTAATTTTGAATCTTAGACCTTTTGATTTGCTAAATTGATGCAGTGACAGGTAAGAACCAGAACCATGCCTTATGCAGGCAGCATCCCCTTTAAGTGTCAATGTCATGAAGCATCCCCTTTAAGTGTCAATGTCATGCAGCACATATTTTGTTTTGGTTTCATTTTTGACAACTCCCTAAATTTCTCTTTTGTGTGTATCTCGATTTTTCTCTGTGTGCTTTTTAGTAGCCAAGCCGCCCACGTGAGTCGCTTGTTTGAGTCTAAAATTGAGGGCACACCCAACTGGAGAAGCAGCTGTGCTTGCTAACGTTTGGTTCATGACTTAAAAAACACGTTCAGGTGATTTTTGGCAGTGTTCATTGGAGTAGTGTGGTACTTGCAGCTGTAGTTATGTCACTGCAGTCATTATTTTGGGACCTCAGATCTGTAAGGTAACCATTTATTTGAAGAAATGCAGTGTGAGGACTTTGTATGACTCTGCTCTGTGTGTGCGCAGTCATGTTCCCATCTAATGCTGCTTTGATCCTCCAGGTTCCATCCCAGATGAGAGCAAAGCTTTGGCACTGCTGGCACCAGCCAATGCTGTTGCAGGAATCCTGCCTGGAGGAGGACTTCTTCCCACTCCCAACCCCCTCCCCAACCCGGTGTGTTTCATGGTCAAGATTTAGTTTTATTTTAATTTTAAGACTGTATTTTACTTTTTGGAGTGTATAAAACATGTTATGTTGTTCAGTTGGGTGCGAATCCTTTCGGCGCTCCAAACATGGACGCTCTGGCTGCTTTTGGATTTCCTGGAGCCAACATGAACCCACAGGCGGCGGACCAGTTACTGAAATTCATGACAGATCCAAAGTAAGTGGCTGAATGTTCCACACATCAGCTCTTTGTGGTAGAGCGAGTCTCCTAACGCCTCTGTGTCCAGGCTGAACCCACTGGCGGTCGGTTTGAACCTGAGTGCGAGCTTAAAGGCTGATGCATCAAATAAAGAAATAGAAGTTGCCATGAAGAGAGTCCGAGAGGCTCAGTCCCTCATCTCTGCTGCCATTGAACCTGGAAGTGAGTACTGTCCTACTGAGCCACCAGTGTAGTTATGTTTGTTTGTATTGTGATTTTAATGACTTATTCTGTAAAACACTTTGAATTAATTTGCAGTTGTTTTATACAAATAAACTTCCCTTGTTACCGGTCAAGTCGTCTTAAGTGTCTGAAATATGAATGTTTCTCAGGCAAAGACAGCAAACGGCGTCACTCTCGCTCACGGTCCAGATCCAGAAGGAGAAGGACCAGATCTCGTTCACGACACAGGTACTTCACGTTAATACTTCACGTTAATACTTCACGTTAATACTTCACGTTGACATTGGCCTGATGAGACAGAACTCACTCATATTAATCTTGTCCATGAATCACCACAGACGCACGAGGAGCAGATCAAGGCGACGGTCGGGCTCTCGAAGCCGGAGACGATCCAAGAGTCCTCGACGGAGACGCAGCCGCTCCAGAGACCGGAAACGCTCCCGCAGCAGGTGGCTGTGCGCTCTTGTTTTAGGTTATTACATATGTGAGATGAGTAAATGTTGAATATTGTTTTTACAGAGAGAGAAAAAAGGATGAAGGAAGGAAACGATCCAGGACCCCTCCCAAAAGCTACAGCACAGCAAGAAGATCACGCAGCGCCAGCAGGTGAGAGTCGCCATTTAGACAGCCATAGATTTAGGCTTTTTCAGATGTCTGTAAGAGTGTAAACATAAGAGAGAGAGTGTAAAAGTAAGAGGCTAAACGTGAAATGTTTCCTCAGGAGGCGGAGAAGAAGTCGCAGTGGAAGCCGGTCTCCCAGAAAGTCTCCTAAGAGGTCTCCATCAAGGTCTCCCTCTCCTCGAAGGTCACTACAGTGACTTACAGCTCATGTCTGTGTGATAAACTCCAGTGTTCATAGTCATTGTGTTTTTTTCCAGACATAAGAAAGAAAAGAAGCGTGATAAGGAGAGAGACCGTGAGCGCAGGAGTGACAAAGACCGTAACCGTGACGACCGCGAGCACACCAGCAGCAAGAAGAAGAGGAGCAAAGACAAGGACCGAGACCAGGAGAGGAAGCTCGATGGGGAGAAGGACGTCAAGGTTGGTTACTCGCAATTTTATTATTCATTTTGGATCTTTACTACATGTCCTGTGACCTACAGGAGACAGTGCTTGATGACTAGTATTCCACAGGTAAGGACGATGAAACCAGCCTCAAGGATCTGTGCAGTTGGTAGAACAGTTGTAATGGGCTGTAGTGTTTCTGCTGCATTCATATTTGTGTGTGTGACCCTGACCCACCTTTGGCTAATGCACTGTCTGCAGTTGCAGGTTTAAAAGTTCTACATTACATAAAACAGACTATAATGAGCTTTGTGCCATTTATTCTGTTGCTACCTCATCAAAACATACTTGGAGTTTTGTCTGTCTACATCTGTAAAGCTTAAAATGCTCTGTTCCACCTCGTGATGTCATGAAATACTAGTTCTGAGATGGAAGAATGAAACAAAACACAACTCCAGGTCTGTTTGTGATGAGGAAACATGAGAACAGATCAGAAAATGACCTAATGTGGCCCCTTAAAGTTAAAGCACTAGGCTGTGTGATGTTAAATCATTGGATTATTGAGCCAGGATAATAAAGGATAAATTATTTTGATTACAACTAATCACAAATAAAATACACCAAAAACCCTCCCACCCCTAGAATTTATATCGATCTCAAAGTAAAATGAGGTCCTATGTCCCTCCTCAGGTCGAACTATAGGCTCTTTATAAAGTTCTGACATCAGAAAACAGCTCGTAGATGTGGCTTTTTTGTAAATTGTTCCAAAGTAAAAATGTCAAAGGGTCTCGTCTCACTTCCAGGTCACCAGAGACTACGATGAAGAGGAGCAAGGCTACGACAGTGAGAAGGAGCGAATGGAGAGGAAGGGCTCGGAGGATTCCATGTCTCCTCGCTCCGAAGACAACGGCACGCGGCTGGTGAAAGGGGTGAAAGTGAACGGTTCAGACGACCATCACGAGGAGGACATGGACGTGAGCGATTAGAGCCGTCCTTACTGTAACGCCAATGTGTAGTCAGTCTGAAAAATGTGATTGGTTCCAGCTGTTTCTCACAACTGTCATCTCTTCTACAAAATATAATGCACATTTTAAGTTATTTTTTTGCCATGGTTTGTCATGTTGCTTTTTAATAGCTGTGGTTACAAACTGCCTTCACTCTGCTTGCGTCCGCTTCGTCCTCTTCATATGTGATTCATTTAAACTGTGTGAACCTCCTCTTCACGTTGGACAGTTGTATTATTGCGTCGTGTTATTTGAAAGTGTTTTATCAATAATTTTTTTTTTTTTTTATTAAAGTCTCTGGACAAACTATTCTGGCTCATTAACTTCTTTAAACTAACTATATGTGCTATACTTTTACTTTCTTACATTACACAAGTACTGTACCTAAGTATATTTTACAGTGTACTTTAACAAACCAGCTCAAATCTTTATCAAAATCACCACAATTGAAAAACACAAAATACTTGTACTTTTTACTCTAAGTACAGTTTTATACAGGCACTTTAAAAGTATCACATGAAAAAAAATCTTTCTTTGCTCCACTATTTGTACAAAATTGAGAACTTCCACTGATATACACTTCTGTCAAGTTAATTACACCATTTCTCATGTAATACACAAAAGAATTACAAATAAGATAAAAAGCAAAAGATGAAGTTCAAATCTGTCAAATGGACAAATGGTTGTTGGAGTCAAGATGTTTCTTCAGTTCTGACCAGAACTTCCCTTAGACAAGCAGCGAATTATTATTATAAATATATATAAATATATAAATATGGTCAGCTCAACTGGTAAGTCACTTGACTTTCACATGGGGAACCTGGGTTCGAATCCCCACCAAAGGCAAAGAGCAATGACCAACTGTCCAACAACATGAGACTGATGAGACACAAAATGCTACGGCGAGGGGGAGCCAGGACGCCCGGTCAGAGGGGAGTAACATCAACTCCCCAAAATTGGCATATTTGTTTTTCATTATTATTTATATATATATATATTTATATGTAATGTAAGTAATAATGGACCCCAATGGACCCCTGAGTGTAGCTCAGTAGCATGTTACTGCAGGGGAGCCAGTGAGCCTCATACAGACATACAAGAGTGTGTATTTATGTGACGAAAGGTTTGGAATAACCAGATAATTTATCCCATAAGATTATTTATTTATTTTTTTTAATTTAATTAATTAATGGAATATGACAAAAAACTGAAACATGTGAGTTGAAACATGATGCTGGTGCTTTATTTAAAGGGATGTGAAGTAGGTATGGTTGCAGAAAAGCCAGAGACAACTACGCAGATTGCAAAAATTTTTCCCCGTTTTTTTTTTTTTTTAAATATCCAGCAATTTCAACTTCACAGCTTGTTTTCTCCCTGGATTACAAAAGTAACAAAATGAAAACACAGAAACGACCATAGAGGAGAGCGTTATATAAGCACTAGAAATGTGTTTCAAAGTATTAGTGTTAGTTTCAGTTAATATAAACAAAGATATAATATAGCTTAGAGATGTGTGATCCTTTCGGCCTCCGTAGCCATAGCATGCCTTTAATCAGTGCAGTTATAAAGTAAATATATTTCACCTGATTCCCAAAGACGTTCCCTCATTTACAGACACAGACCTGATACAGTAAAATCCACTCACATCATATTTGTACAACACAGAGGTAAGATGAGCTAACCTGAAGAAACAGGAGGTTCACCCGCGCTGGGAAAGGCGGATGTTCAACTATTACACGTGTCAAACTCAAGGCCCGGGGGCCAAATGCGGCCCGCCATGTCATTTTATGTGGCCCGCGACAAGGTCAATTTAAATGTATGACTGTCTTAAAATGTCAGTTTATCAGGAGTTACGCAGTTAGACAGACATATTTTTTTATATCTTTGCAAATTTGAGATGAACCATTTTGCTGATGTGGCCCTCGGTGAAATTGAGTTTGACACCCCAGAAATATTAGCATGACACGTGTATGCTAACCCCTATTAGCATGGTGCACGTATGCTAATCCTTTCTAGCATCACGTGTGTATGCTATCTCCTATTAGCATGACGCATGTATGCTAACTATTAATAGAATAGCGCGTGTATGCTAACCCTTATTAGCATAGCGCATGTATGCTAACCTTTATTAGCATGGCGCATGTATGCTAACCCTTTCTAGCATGACGCATGTATGCTAACCCTTTCTAGCATGACGCATGTATGCTAACCCTTTCTAGCATCACGTGTGTATGCTATCTCCTATTAGCATGACGCATGTATGCTAACTCTTATTAGCATGGGGGCGTGTATGCTAACCCTTATTAGCATGGCGCATGTATGCTAACCCTTATTAGCATGGGGGCGTGTATGCTAACCCTTAATAGCATGGGGGCGTGTATGCTAACCCTTGTCCCAGCGGAGTAAAAACATTCTGGAAATGTATTGCTACACAGTGTTACTCCATTGAGTATACCATAGAATTTTACTATACATCATTTATAAACTAAAGTGGGAGGGGTTTGGGGCTGTGAGGAGCACGGCGTCACACTGAGCCTGTCGCTTTGGAAACAAAATACTGTCCCTAAACTGGCATTACTTTAGTTTACACCAGTTTATATCGTTAGAATAGAACATCGTGCAAAGTCGAAACGCGTCTGAATCAAAGACTCACCGACGCACCACAGACTGTTAAGAAGTGGACTAAGTGGCTAGAGTCGATATAACGGCTAATTTGGAGCAGAGTTCCATATTTGGAATTCCACCTGCAAGTATGACAGCAACCAGAGAGCCAATCAGGAGCAAGGTCGTTGAAAGTAACGCCCCTTTCCGCCCACACCGCTGGTTTAGCAGAGAGCAGGCGCTTAGCAACACTGTCAATCCAACCTGTTGCTAACGCTAGCGGGAGTGACCTCGTGGAAAGAAGACTCCTGATTAGACACAATAGTGAAATAAAAACCCCAGGATCATGTAGAGGGTTAATACGAACATTTAAGACCAGAATGAGTCTGAAGTAGCAGAGACAGAGCGACGTGGCGGCTAGCAGGTTAGCCATGTCCATTTATATAAACAGTCTATGGACGCGCCAGAAGAAATTTAAGGAGATTTACCAGAATTTGACAATATTTTAAGAGACCATTTTGGGCAAAGATTTCTGTCTAAGGCGTCTGTTTAAAACCCTACAAATTTACCAAAACAAGACATTATAATTTAAACAGTTTGCAAGTTCGACTTCCTCATCCACAGGACAGAAAAGCCCCACAGAGCTGCTTTAGGTTCACAGGACGCGCCCCACACACCTCCACACCCCTCACCGTCCCTTAGCGTTACACAATCCCACGCTAAAGTCTCCTTCTTAAGCTCTACGGGCTGAGATGACGTATTTACATAGTGTCAGTGCAATCATAAAGTGAAAGTATCCGTCTGATAGTAACACTTGATATAATTATTATTACAAGAGAAGGAAAAGTCCAGAGGCTCGGACGGCAGCGCGCCACGGACCGCTGCTCTTTTGTGGATTGCAAGTACGATGTAAAAGCTAGCACTCTTTTTGACCACAGCTTTTAAACATAGCGCCATCTTTTTGCATTGACTTGCTTTAGGATCCGTTGAAAATGAAAAGCATCTGCGACCCGTTCCCTTTAAACATTTACATATACTGATATTATAGAGATATAAGAAAACAAATACAGATATGGAAGTTTATTTTTCCCTTTGCTGGTTCAGGAGACAGATCAAAGGTCGGGGAAGCGGCAGGGGTCCTCCTTGTATTCTGGGGGGATGAAGAAAATGGACTCGTCGAATTCGTCGTAGCGAAACTCTTGGAACGTGACGGTGGCGGTGATGGTGGGGAAGACTGGGATATCTGCGGAGGAGAAAAGGATTTGATATTAAAAGACGCCGTACCTGATTTTTACCATGTTAAAAAGAGAGTTCAGAGACTAGAGACCTAACAACGGGCATGCTAATCACACATTTCCTGTTTCTCGGACGGTGAAATGCCTTCTAATTAGATGCAGACAGTACAAAGACGACTTATTTTGACCTCAAGAGCTGCTTATTTAATATATCTGTACTGAGGCGAGACAAAAGCTGCTCAAATACATGGGAAAAAATGTGGTACTACTCCAGAGAAATACTGCGATTAACAATAATATTGAAACTGCTTTATATCACTGACACAATAACAAAAAGCAAGTTAATGGAATATATCATTAAAGCAAACAAAATAAACAGAAGAGTGAACTAATATTTCACCATAGAAGTAATTTATTGTCCCCTCTTCAGCTCCAGTCTTACCCTATTGCATAAAAATGGAAAGAAACTTGTCCAATATTGAAAAGAAAATGTCCACATGATAAATACTGAGCTTAAACTTATTCTGTTCCAGGGATAAGTCGACATCGTGATTATAGAGACAGGCCTGTGCCGTATCGAAAACTAAATAACTAAATCTTAAGAATGTCCTTTTATCAACTTCTCGTTCTATGTGTGAAGCAGGAACAGTATTTTTTGGGTCAACTACTGGGACATTTTTGGTAAATTCTTTGGCTAAATGATCAGATTTAAGCCATAAAAAGTTTAATAAATTACTTGTCTGACTCGTTACACTCAAACTATCGACCTAAAGTGTTTCGTTCTGCTGTTTATTTATTGCAGCTATTGTACATTTAGAATTGTTTTTGTGGCTTAAATCTTGGGTTTTTGCGTCAGTTTCATAAATGAGTTTCAATATTATCATTTATCGTCTAGATTTACTTCAGCGATATATCGAGCTTCAGCTTGTGTTATCGTGACGGGGCTGGTTCTACGGGTCATAATCGTCCGAGACTGTAGTTTTAAACGCTTCATGTGAGCTGCACCGAAACAGACACGTTTTTTTTTTTGGTTGTGTTCACTTTTTCACAGCAATGGAAGTGAATTTATGTCCAAGGAGCCTCAGTCTGATCAAATGTTCTTGAATTTTGTGAGAATTACAATCACATCTTCAGTTATTAGTTTGGGCTGGTGAAGTTCAGGATCAGCACGTACCAAGTTTGACTGGAAACCCAGGAGGAAGTTTCATTTGGACAAACTCTCGGAGCTTGTTGAAGTGCTTAAACGGGGCGATGACCTCCAGCACGTTGAGTAACCTGAGAGAGACAAGATCATATTTACTTACATTACAACGAGTTCACAGATTAAAGTGTGAAAAACACAAAACAGGGCAGAAGTAAAGCACTATGGGAAATCTGCCTTCTGAGCATGAACATACAGGCTGTGTCCAAATGTCCACACTCCTCCTACAGGGGGCGCTATTTAGGAATCGTGGCATTTTTAGTGGCGTCTGAATGTCCAGTTGGTGAAAAAGTAGTGCCTTTAAAATTTCCCAAAATGCACCATAAAAAGTAGCAGGCGTCGGTGATCACTGGACTGATCAATATAGACCACAATGCACTGGGAGAGCGGGAAAAACCCCAGTGGACAGAGACAGGATTTTAACTGGACACAACACGACTGAATGAAGCAGATGAAGCTCCGGTTTATCTCACTGTGGATCTGATTATGAATAAAACACTCGGAAATAAACTGTTGTTGTCTTGTTAGCGTTAGCCGCTTACCTTAGCCCGAGCTGTTAACAGAACCATCTCAGACAAAAACTTTTAAACTCTAGTCTGTTTATGTGAGATCCAGTTTGGCATAAACTTGTTTGATTATTATTAGTCCATAAAGACTCGTGCCAGTCCAATCTGATCAGGATTTATGACACAAATCGAGTTTTATCAGAGTTTGGCTTTTACTCTGAGCCTGGGTGAAAAAAGTCTAAAGTTAAATCTGTCAACTGCTCGTCCAAGTCGCTTCTTCAGTTCTGGTCAGATTGTTTCTTCAGTTCTGGTCAGATTGTTTCTTCAGTTCTGGTCAGATTGTTTCTTCAGTTCTGGTCAGATTGTTTCTTCAGTTCTGGTCAGATTGTTTCTTCAGTTCTGGTCAGATTACTGCTGGACACTGCCTTATATTTGTCTGAAGGAGGAGCGAACGACACTGACACACCACAGATTAGAACATCAACCACACCTTTCCTTTAGAACATCCTATAGTACAAATTCGAGATCAGCCTTAAATCTCCAGCACAGGACAATATTTTGTTTTAGCTGATCTGCTGCCTAAAATAATACATTTAAAGCTTTATTTTAAAACTTAAATGTGGAAAAGATAATAGCACAAAGCAGTACTACATTTTAGTAACACAACTTGGGAAAAAATTGGAAAATCGCCCCAAAAATCTGTTTCTCTGAATTTTTAAACAATCTGTATCAGCATCAGTCATGAAAACAAAATGAAAAACACACTGCTGGACTAATACAAATGTAAACAGTGTATATCAGTGTGTTGGCACAGAGCAGTGAGGGGCTGAAGAGCTACAGGGACTAAATCTGTAGGATTAGTGAAACATACACAAATTAAACTAAACATAACACCAGATGTGTGGATATCCAAATGTCACGGAAACATATTATCACACTTGCATCTCATGGTGCAGTGTGTAGTGATAATTTGATGAGGCTAACACGGCTAACACATCGTGTGTACTTTATCTTTTCCATTTTAAAATACAATTAAAACCTATTCCAGCCACACGCAGCGTCAAACGGCCCTCGTGGTCCGCGCTTCGCACTCGGCCGGCCCGGCACTCCCTCCGGGAGGCACTAACATGCCACTTTTGTCTGCGTCATTGTGGCTTTGTCACACACACTGGAAGGACTGATGCACAAAATGCAAAAACAGGTCTTTGAGGCGTCGCCATGGCAACACGGTGTAAAAAATGACATGGGTCTGATCGACTTTATTGACTGGGATGACCTGATGGAGTTTTGTGTCAAATGTCGTAACATTTTTGGCCGTCCATACAAATTTATTTGATATTCTGTAGGGGGCGCCATCGTGCCAATTTTATTTCTTTCACAAACAGTAGAATAAGTCGAGAAAGTTTTACAACTGCTTCAAATTTGAACCCAATCGGACTTTGTGTGCACAAATGGGAGCAAATTTTGTCATGTGAAATTCTGAATTCCGATGGAATTTTGTGGCTTCCCCGCACACAAACCGTAATAGGCATCATCATAAATTGTACAAGTTTTGATGCCCCACGTGTCCAGATGATGTACGGTGATTTTCAGCCCTGCAGGTGAAGCGTCTTCAGAAGAGTCGATTAAAATGTGACGTCAGTGAAAACACTGACTTTGCATTTCAGAATTTTCAATCCAAGATGGCCGACTTCTGGTTTGTCAAGGGGCGTGGCCATAATAATATTTTTTGTTTGTTTGTCTGTCTCCCATTGATGCATTGAGTCAATGGGAGATGTTGACGATGTCATGTTAGTAAGAACAAATATGCATATCCCATGTTTACGGAATGGGTTGCTAGGATACTGGAGTCAGGGCAAGGAGCGACGTGAAGCGCGCAACTTTGTGAAAACAGTCTGCAGCGATGATGCACGGGCGCCGATGAGTGCACGGGCGCCGATGAGTGCACGGGCGCCGATGAGTGCATGGGCGCCGATGCACTCATCGCTGCAGAAGCAGCCCTGTAGGGGCTCGGGCCTTAAAAGTGCTTAAAGGGACATGACACTGTTTTCTGGTCTGTTCTGATGTTGTTCCCTCATCACAAACAGACCTGGAGTTCTGTTTTGTTTCATTCACACATGTTTAACACACAAATAGTTCTCTCAAACGGAAAACACTCTGTTCCATCTTGTGATGTCATGATGTGCTAATACAGGAAGTGCTCCACTGTGTTTTTAAACTCCACACACCTTCACTAGAATCATTTGGATCATTTCAGACCCTGGAATTGGAACTTATCTCAACTGAACTAACTCTACTGGCCCATGATATTATTGTGAGACTTTTGACAATACAGTCGATACAAATCTCAATATTTCCGTTATTGTTACGTCCCCATTTGACTCATTAGGGTTAAAAGCTTTTGTAACATATCTGTTCTAAAAGACAGCTGCATTATAAATCATGTGGGGCATTTATTAAAGTGAAACGTAACATTGTAGGAGTAGAAAGTATGGAGGCATATTTTGTCAAAACACACGAGGGAGAGAAACCACATTAAAAAGCCATTACGCATGTTTAGGACGGGCGTTTGGAGCCGGGGCGCATTAGTTCAGAGGAAGAGATAAAGCTATTTAACCGCATTATGCTCTGCTCATTTTTTACAGCACTGCCTCCGAACATGACAGGCATTTCATCACCACCTCCACAAACTTTTACACAGTCCATTTGAATTTGGGATCAGTCTTTTCAATAGACTTTACAAAGAAGTGGACTAAATGTGACGTCACCCACAGTTTCAGCTCCAAATGAAGCTCGTCGAGGCTAGAGCAGCTAATCTGGAGCAAAATAGTAAAATAAACAGAGAGAGGGGACACGGTTTTTCAATGTGAAGTCGATTGTAGCCAGAGTCGATGGAGCGCGCCCATGATCACTTCCTGTTTGGAGCTCGGCGGCTAGCAGGTTAGCCATGTACATTTATATATACAGACTGATCTCTCCGTTTCTTCACTACTGGTATCGGAAATCAGAGCCGATACTGAAAAATGTGCTTGATCAAATATCAGTTGAGTCGATATCCTGGTTGGACATATAATTTGATGAAATAAAACTATTTACTGGTCTGACTTGGCACAAAAAAGTCTCTGTTTGAAGCTTCATTTGTACAAAGTTGTTATGCAGCTGTTACTTATCCCTCGAGTAACTAGAGCACATTTGGATCAGCTTTGTCTCATTTTATTTTACTTTTATGGAAATAAATGCTGTTTTCTGTCTCTGGTATCAGTCGATATCAGCAAAACTGTAGTATCGGTATCGGAACTGATGAAGAATGTGATGAAGTCAGATTCTAGAGGCTTTATTACCTGAAGCCATGTCCAGGTCACATGTACGAGGCTGCACATAAACAGCAGTTCATCTCTGGATTTTTATTCTATAATTTCTCTATTTTAATGTTTTTGATCATTGAAGGTGGAAGTTGTAATCACAGTCTATGTATAAATATGTTTGTACAGTTTATAGTCTTTATTGTTAAGATCAAAATGGCGACATCTGGAGCTGAAGGTAAAATCCCCAGTTGTTTTTCTCATCGACTTGGTGCTATGAGGTAAATAAACACATCTGTATTTAAAGGTAAACTATGGAACGTCGGCGTCATTCTGGTAGTTTACGTCCATCTCCTCCTCGTCGCCATAGATAAGTTACCCCTTAGCCTAAAATGTTCCGCAGTATAGCATTAAACTTATTCATCTTCCATTTATCCAATTTCAGGTGTTTTTACGTCTTGAAAATACCTTGAAATACACAGACTCTTACTGTGAGCAGACTGGCCTCTCCACAGATCTGACCTGTGAATTGTCCTGATGCTGTCACATGCTTGTCTCCACGGAGATAAGAGATAAGTTTAATGCGACACTGTGGATCATTCCAAACAAAGTAACACTATCTCCATGGAGACAGGTAAATGGACTTAAAGTAGTAGTTACAGTAGTTTGTGGTGAATCATTTTTCATAAACACGACCAGTCAAACATTTGGACACACACTCTCATTCAGTGTTTCTTTTCTTTATTTTTACTAATTTATACATTTCATAAACACACAGAAGAGATCAAATATACAAAATAAGATGAATGGATTTATGTAGCAAACACAAAACATTTACTAACTTACCTAAATTTTAAGTAGCCACCTTCAAAATATCCAACCTTTGCTTTGTCAAAAATATTTAGTCGAGCTATTTAACATTTTTTCTTTGCTACATAATTCCATATATCTTACTTCATATAATTAATGCCTTATGTATGTATATAAAATGTACAAAGTAGAAAAGAAAACACTGAATGAGACTGGTCGTGTATTTTCAGCTTCATTACAGGATAAAAGAGCAAAGGCCTCCAGACTAAATTGTTCTAACGGCCTGTAAATGGCGGAGCTGTGGGACGGTCGTATCTTTCATCTTGAGTTTAAAAACAGAGCAGAAGTTCAGGTTTGTGCTGTGACCCAAACGATGAGAGAGAAGAGGCTGTACTCACGACTCGATGCCCAGAGGGAAATCCTGGCTCATGGCCACCGTGGCTTTGAAGTTCTTCTTACTCTCTTTGCACACGAGCTCTCTCCCCAGATGAGGAGGTCTGGAGGAGGAGGAGGCACACAAGTGAAGAAGATGAGGCTTTTTCATAATAAATGAGCTTCACAGTCAGCATATTTAACTTCTACAGTTAAGGTTAAGCTCAGTGTAGCATCGATTTACTGTTGACAGAACTAAGACCCATTTCAATAATGAACCACATCAATATAAAGAAAGAATCCACAGCAACCCATGGCCAATAAGATCTGTGGATAAGTTTGGGCCGATATTTTGGACCAAGTTTGATTGATGATCTTTTTTATTATGTAATTTAAATGTGCTAAAACTCACTCAGCAGTTATGTCTTTACACTAAAGTAAATAAAGCTCTGTGGGTCTGTATAATGAAGTGTACTAGACTAAACTATAGTCACCGTGGACAGAACAAATACTTATATCAGGGTTAACTCTGTCATTACATAAGTTAGTCAAAGTTAAAATAACAGAATACAGATACTTAAATATTGCACATCACACCATTATTCACTGTAGAGATACGTACTTTCCATGCTCCGCTGTGATGTACTCCTCCCAGGAAATAGTGTTTGGAGCTGGAGCGCTGAGAGACTGTCTCTTCACAGGCTGAGGGAGAGAATGTCCTTAATAAATGAATCATTACTGTAAATGTTACTAAATTAAAATGTAACTATAACTAAAATAAGGACGTGAAGAATAAAGGCTTTTGTGTGCAATATCATTTTTTTCTTGCACACTGTAGTACCTCATGTGAGCTGTAGGGGCAGAATATTATGTATGGATCAGTTTTATATTTAGAGCAGTTTCTAAAGTTAAATTATAAAGTTATAACGGACTAAGATGGTCAATTATTTTGTGTTCCAGCTTTTTCAGTTCCAATCGCAACATCAGTACTTTGGATTGAAGCATCTGCTGATACCAGATATGAACAGACACCAGTGTAGGGACGGTGAAAACGGATTTTCCCCGACAAAAACAGTCAATTTCACAGGCAGATCCAATTATCCGACGGGTGACTGCTGGACAGGTTTGTACGGGCGACTGTGGCTAAGGGGGCACAGTGTTTGCCCACTGACACGAAGGTTAGTGTTTCAAATCCCGCTCTCTGTGTATATGGTGTTTGAATAGTATTTTCTATTGTTCCTAGTCATTTTTTCAAGTTTCCAGTAGTTGTTGACATCACACAGGACTGTCCTTATTACAGCCATGTGTTCCTGATTATAAACACCTGGCTGCAGGGGTGGAGTTTGAAGTGTGGATACCTGTTAGACCAATCACGCTGTTCCTTACAGCCCTAGACCCCGCCCTTTCTCCCCCTTCACGCTCCCCTTTAGTCCTCTTGACTCCGCCCACTCCTCCTGTCACACTCCCCTTTAGTCCTCCAGGCTCCTTCCCAGCAGCTCTATTTGAAATGTGTTTGGGGGCGGAGTTTAGGCGTTTCCTCCCACGCTAAACTCACCTCAAAGTTGTGCTCCCCGATGCTGCCTCCTTTGCTCAGACTCTCCATGATGGCTTTGTTTCTCAGGATGTCCTCCTCGCTCAGGTGCTCCCGCCGCTTCCTCGACTCCAGCACGAGGCCGTTCACCGCGTAGAAGTCGGCCAGGAAGTTTCCGACTCGCTCCTAAACACAAACAGATGGATGAGGCTTTCATCCCGTAGAGGAGAGAGCCGTAGAATTCCCAGCGCTAATTTGGATGCAAAAATCTGTCTGAAACGTGTCAAAGTGCGGCTTCAGGCTCGGTAAAAATACACTCGTTGTGTGTAAAGACAATCAGGGGTGTTCTCAGAGGAGTTGCATCTCGTGTGGAAGATACCCCCCCTGGAGTTTTCGTCTGTTCTTTAATTACTGAAAAATCTACAAAAATTGTTTATACCACAACCATCAATGGCTTTTACGCTGCACTTTAGTCTCAGCGTGAAACCCATTGAATCAAAGATGGCTGCTGCTTCTTCTTCTTCACGTGTGCTACTCATCAGTTTCAGCTTCGTGTTACATGCAACATTTTGAAGACTTTTCTCGTTCAAAAGGTGATATTATCATGTTTTGGATTGTTAGTCGCTACGGCAACAGACATAACATCATGACATTTCGAAACCCATGGATAAACGCTTAAAAGGTGCGTGGTGGAGGTCGCTGCTTTGCCCGGAAAGTTCCACGCCACTGCATTAAAGCTACAATCCACGAGTTTGATTTTGTTACCAGTAGATGGCAGAAGTGAAACCTGTTCTCCTCTTCACTCAGTTGGCCCCTCCCCCTCTCCTCACCTGGCCCCTCCCCCTCACCTGGCCTCTGTTCAGTCTCACCTGTGCTCTTTAGTCTTCAGTCAAGCTAAAGATTTCACACTATCAGACAGCGCTAACGTAGACAGCATCTAGTGGTGAGATGGGAGAATGCACCAGGGACGAGTCAGTCTAATTACAGATGGCAGCTTTAAAAATATCCAGCATTTATTAAAAAAAAAAACAAAAAACAAAAGTAAGGCAAGACTGATACACAGGTTTTAAATTAAAAAAAAAAAAAAAAGAGACCGATATTGGCCGATATCTGGGGGAAAAAATACACTCAAACATTAATTTTAACACTTTAATACAAAGAAACAGCTGCACAAAACATGATCACACAGCTCTCTTATAGGCCTGTGGTAAAAAAAAAAGCTGTGAGTTTGGAGTAAATATAAATAAAAGTATTTGGGGAAAATAATAAAAATCGGCCCTATACATCGGCCATCGGTTGCTCTGGATTATAAACAATCAGTATCGGCATCAAGAAAGAAAAAACCCTTATCGTTCGATCTCTCAAATAAATGAAAATGATGATGGTGGAAATAATATGCTGCCATGCTGTTCTACTGTTTTTCTTTCTTTTTATTGTTCATGTTTGTTCTTGTCGTGTACAGTCTTTTATGTCGTTTAGGTTTTGGTTTTTGTGAGTTTGGGGAAAGGGAAAGTTGTGAGCTTCGTTGGTTAGTTTAGGTTATTATTTTGGTGTTGTGTGTCGTTTTCATGTTTATAATTATTGTGTTGTTTCATGTTTTGTTCATTGTCCTTAGTCCAAATAGTAGGTCACTGGGAGTGTTTTCTTTCCCTGGTTTAGATTCTGTCTCTGGTAAAGTTTATTGCGCTGATTGTCTGGATTTTGCAGTACGCCAATAAAAACAACTGAACATAGTTTTTCCAAGAAACTGGATCATAATTGGGTTTACATAAAAAGGTTTCGGAGTCTTTTTCCTAACGATTTATAGCCTAAACTTCACTGTTCTGTAGCCTGGAACATAACTCACGAGTCACATTAATTTAATATCAATGTTTGCTTTATTCTGAGTCGAGGTGCGGAGTTTATTTACCCAAACATGGATTTTTCATGTTCCGTTTACAAGACTTCCTGGAACAATTAAACCATCATTACTGTTATAAGTTTCAGCTGCTGCGTAATTGGCTTTACGACTTACACCTGTGTTTTTCAGCTTAAAGGGACCGAGCATGAAGAAGAACTGTTCACTTCAAATGGAGGCTGGTGCCCGCACATAAATCAGACAGGCCACCCATTAACAACACCAGCAGATTAGGCTTTTTCCATTAAGATGTGAACCCAGTTTGTTCTGGGACCTAAACACATGTACTGTCTGTTGTACATTCTGTGATTTTTTAAAATGTATTTATTTTTTATTGCAAATGGGTTTAAAAAGGTTTACCCCATTCGCTTCGGGCTGCAACTAACGATTATTTTTCTGATCTGTCGACTAGTTGAACGATTACTTCTATTGCAGACTGAGACTTTAAAATAAATTCTTCACAAAATAAAAGGCTGAAATGACTGACAGTTGTAGATAGAGAATATTTATAGATGGGTAATTTTCTATTCTATTCGGGCATTCTGATTTAATAATGCCAGTATTCCAGATAATGAATGCGGTTATTAAAATAAAATTATGTTTAGTTTAATAGTCGACTAGTCACAGTAATCGCCGTTAATTGCTGCAGCCCTAGATTTGATAAACATTTCAACAATAAAACACTGAAATAAATAGGCTGTACGGAGATTAAAATACGACGAAAATGGAACCCGCTGCAACTCAGGACTAATCCAGGTCTAAGCTTCAACTATCCATCCATTTTCTTCCGCTTTATCGGGGGCCGGGTCGCGGGGTCAGCAATCTAAGCAGGGACTCCCAGACTTCCCTCACCCCAGATACCTCCTTCAGCTTTTCCGGTGGGACCCTAAGGTGTTCCCAGGCCAGCCGAGGGTCTTCTCTGGGACCTCCTTCTGGTGGGACATGAACACCTCTCCAGGGAGGTGCCCGAGCCTCCTCAGCTGCTCCTCTCCACGTGGAGGAGCAGCTGAGGACCATAAGTGAGAGTCAGAACAGATCTAAACCAGGACTAAACCAGGATCATAGGTGAGAGTAGGCCCGTAGACTGATCGGTAAATGGAGAGCTTTGCCTTTGGACTCTTCTTTGCCATAACTTCCACCCACCAGCAGAGGGCAGGTCACTTCAGCGCACCACACATTAACCAAGAACACACCTGGAACCAAATCTGAACAAAAACCAGGTCTAATCCAGCAGCGTGCTCGTGTTTCCTACCGTTTTATCCTCCCTGAAGAGCCATCCGATCTGACTGCGAGAGAACGTGATGGACTTTGTGGACAGAGTGGCAGAGTAGACGTCACTGCTCATGAGAATGTCCACCTCCTCCTCCGTCTCCATCTCAGACTCCTGTGGACAGAGAGCAGTCAGAAATGCCCCGAGTAAAGAACACGGTGCATGAACTCAAAGGCGCCGTGCCAACCTCGTGGTGTATTCTTTGGTACACTTTGGCCTCGTTGTCCAAAACCACAAAGGACCGCGAGGGAGCAGCATCGCCGTCGAAAATGAAGCTGAGATCGCCGCGTTGGCACTTCATGTCGTTGAAGTCTATGAGAGTAGTGTCCAGTCTAAACCACAGGAGTTACATGCATCACATTAGGCACAATAACAACACAGTATAAAATGACAACAAAAACAGGAGGCGAAATTTACCATTATTAATCTTATAGGTCTAGAAATCAGGTAATTATCAGGTTCATTTTAACATTGTCAAATCAGAATGTGATTTAAACATGCTCTTGAATATTTAAAAAACTCACCTGATATTAGTTCCCTGTTTGTAGATTTTACAGGCATCAGAAGGCAGCATCCGAGACAGTAAAGGCACTAGAGCAAAAGACGACAAGAGGACAGGAGGACAAGAGGACAGGAGGACAGGAGGACAAATGAACTTTTAGGACAAACCCAGACACAGCTTTTACAGGTCTGAAACTATGAATTAAGAAAGGAGAGGAAAGAGAGAGGAAGAGAGGAGAGAGAAAGAGAGGACAGGGGGAGAGAGAGGACAGAGAGACAGAGGGGAGAAGAGGGGGACCGGGGGGTGAGGAGAGAGAGAGGGGGGAAGAGAGGAGAGAGACAGAGGGAGGGGGTGAGGAAAGGGGGGGTGGGGTGGACGGTGGGTTGGAAGAGAGAGGAGAAGAGAGGGGAGAAAGAGTAAAAGAGGAGACGGGACAGAGGGAAGGAGGGGGAGGAAAGAGTGACAGAGGGGAAAAGAGAAGAGAGAAGAGGGGGACAGAAATGCGAGAGAGGGGAAGAGGAAGAGAAGGGGGTGAGGAGAGAGAGAGGAAGATAGAGAGCGAGGAGGGGGACAGAGGGAGGGGGGCAGAGACAGGTGAGGAGAGAGAGGGGAAGGGAGGTAGATTAGGAGAGAGAAGGGAAGAGAGAGAGGGGGGTGAGGAAAGAGAGAGAGAGAGAGAGAATGAGGGAGGGTGAGGAGAGAAAGAAACTGATCCAAATGTGTTATATTGTTATTATTTATTGTTATATTGTTATTATTTAAGTTCAAACATGACGAGACTCTCCAGTAAATGGTCTTATCCACCTCCAAGTTCAACCAGGAAACACCAGGAACCAGTTAAATGTTCAGTATCGGCACTTCCCTGATGAGCTTAACTGTAAAGCACAAATTAAAAACACACAAACTCACCCCAGCTCTGAAAATCCCAATGCAACTCCAGGTAGAAGTCTCCGAGCTGCAAAACGAGCACATTGTGAGTCGACGGGTCAGTGCAGCAGGACTCAGTGAAGCTGTTAACACGTGCGATTAAAACACTCCTGTATTCAGAGCGGCGCAGCGGTGACGGGCGCACATTAGCATACAGCGAGCCGGGGAGCGCAGGAATAATTAAGGTTTAATATGGGAGCAGCAGGGAGGGAAACTGAGCAAAGTGAGGAGCCGCTGTGAGGGGCCGCTGTGTGAGGGGCCGCTGTGTGAGGGGCCGCTGTGTGAGGGGCCGCTGTGTGAGGGGCCGCTGTGTGAGGGGCCGCTGTGTGAGGGGCCGCTGTGTGAGGAGCCGCTGTGTGAGGAGCCGCTGTGTGAGGGGCCGCTGTGTGAGGGGCCGCTGTGTGCTCACCTCGCGCAGAGCCTTCAGTAATTTGGGCCTCTTGTCCTCCACGCTCTCTCTGGACTGCTGCTTCAGTTTACGCAGGATCGCCGTGACTGCAGACAAACACAAGGGGACGCCAGAGGGTTAGACTCATTAGAGAAATATTAGCTACTTTTTCTTCCATTTTGAAGAGAGATTAGTTAATAAAACTAATTATTACAAATGAATTCTATGAGGTTTTATGGCTCCTCCTGTTGTCACGATGTTAATTTTTGAAACTCAGTAACAAACTAGATTTGAGAACAATATATGGACCTTTTTTTGACAATAGCGTGTAATGTTCAACCCCAAATACGAGTAGGTTGAATATTGCCACATAACAAATTTTTCATATATTTTTAGCTTATTTTATTTTTGTTTTAAGGAAATAAAGATAAGACAAAAAATGATCCAAATGTGGCTCAAGTAACCACAGAAGAGGTTTGTATAAATAAAAATTCAAACATTATGAGATTTTCTGGGTCGACTACAACCAGGAAATAGTCTTAGTACATCACTTAATATGTCCAACGAGGAAATCAAATGAACAGATATTTGGAAGTTGACATCCGCTCCAGCGAATTTACAAAACAAAACACAACACTTAAGTACTTAGTTTGTGTCGATAAAGAGGCAAAAACTTTCATAATTTGCCCTTCTACATCTCAAATCTCATTGTGGTGCAGAAAATTAACCGAATATTTCTGATTAGTGCAAAGAAAAAAGTCCCCACGATAAAAATAGACCCCTCAAAATCACGTCATGTTTTGATAAAGCGCGTTTCCACCTTCAAGACACTCAAAGCGCTTTACATCAAGGAACCACTCACACATTCACACACAAGTGCACACAGACACTGGGGGCGAGTTTACATCAAGAGCAGGACCAAACCAAACCGCCGACCTTCAGATCAGAGAACAAACGCTCTACCAACTGAGCCACTGTCGCCCCTGTTCATTGTTCCATCTGTTTTGTATTTTCGTCGTGACAGGGCTAGTTTTTCCCAAACACTGCAGCCCTATTTCCCAGCAGTAACACATTACACAATCGGTCCACTGCAGAGGTAGAGAGCTGGACAACACAAAGGCCAGAGGGGTGAGAGCGCACAGCTGACGGTCGTGACGCCAGGTGAGAACCCGCTGACGAGGCTCTGACCACAACATCAGCTGAGTCCAACGTACAACCCCGTGTTTGTGTAGCGCGGCTCAATTAGCCACAGAGCCGGACTTCTCACCGTCTGACCTTCCTGTCCCGTTGTGCCCCCCCCTCCTCCGCTCTCCTCCGCCCCCGTCCCGATGTGATGTGACCTTCTGAGACACCCACAGTCCCTCAGCCTGTCACCGCGGGAACAGAGCCAACGCGCCGCATACTAAACACGGCGCAGGTCACTTTGTACAAGCCCACGGAGCAGACGGGAGTGACCTCTGCTTTGTCACAAATATGAAATAAAGAGCTGCAGTGAAAGGTGTAGCAGGCTTAGAAAACAACACACCTAAAGCCACTATAGCGCCTCCTGCTGGGATCTGTGTGCGACTCCTCTCATTTCTGCGTCAGGTTTAGAAGCATCATTAGGAGGGAGAGTGACCCGGCCTGTAAGCTCTGGGCTTTCTACACTAAGCCTAGATTTAGGAACTGTTCCAGCTCCATCTGGATGACGAGTGCACATAAAATCCCCACCTCTCGCTTTTTAGCCTCAATAATCGTCAGACAGACTTCTCTGCAATTAAATACACCGTAATACATCGCATTGTCCTTTGAAAGTCCTTTGTACCCCTGGTCGCTCAGGCCCACAGGTATTAAAGTGTGATGACGATTGTGAGAGTTCCTAAAATCACCAAGGTCATGTTTTATGAGCTTTGTACGACTGCGCAGTGGATGTATTATAAACAATGGTCTTAACCCTTTGTGTGACATGAACACGGCTACACAATGGAACTTTTAGCCAGAAAATAGATTTAATGATTTGTTGTATTGTGATTTTAATATCTTTCTTATTCTATAAAGCACTTTGAGTTACTTTGTGGACCAATTGTGCTGCACAAATAAACTTGCCTTGGGTTTATTTCCCTGGAAAACATCCGTACAGTGAGTGGGCTTGCATCTCCACAAACCTAACTATTTGGCCTGGAGGAGGGCTTTGAAAACAGTAATGCAGCAGAGATAAAATGATAATAAGCTGCCCTGATGCTTGATATTCACAGAGAGAGACGTGTCCTTGGGATTAACGTGGTAAATTATTAAATGAATACATTTATTAATGAATATATAATCAGTCCTGTAACTCACTACAGAATATTTTAACTTGGAATTAGTAAAGAAATATAGAATATACAGGAGGCATACCATGTTTTCTTAGAGGTAACACACAGTGTTGGATGCTCAGCCAAGGCACAAAATAGAGTTTACACAATTACACTTAAATAACAAAATAAAGGTAGCATTAATTACTGCAGTATTAAAGTAAAGTAGCACTTACTCATTTGTCTGTCTCCGTAGCTGATCGCTTCTGCCAGAGGACTCCATCCTTGGGCGTTTTTCACTTTTACAGGTGCATTGTGGGCCAGGAGCAGGAGGGCACACTCTGATCAAATCAAAATGAGCAACAATAAGGTGCCATATTTATTTTAATGCTTTTGAGCAGAGTTCGTAATACCGCAAGTGCAGCTCGTCGGACCAAAATAAATCCTAAGCATTTTAATTAAACGTTTACTTTTTCAGACAGAAACAGGGTCACAGATTTTTTTATCTAGGCAGAAAAATAATACAACAAAATGAATGTGTCACTATTTTACCTTTGTGTCCGAGCATCACAGCGAGATGAAGAGGTGTGTTGCCTAAAAGAGAAAAAATAAACACATGAGTAAAACTGAGCTCAGAGAATCTTTGTTTATGATTTTTTAAAAATCACAACACAAAGCTGACGTGTTTTAAACATCAACTTCATTGGAGCTTCTTTATGAAAACAAAAACTGTCCATTACTGAACCGAGGTCAGAAGTGTAAGCAGCTGGACGCAGTTTACATGAGCGCCACCACTAGGCCTGTCATGATAACACAATATGAAGCACGATATATTGTTGAAATTCATATAGACGATAAATAATATTGAAACCAAACCATAAAGCAGAGTTATGTCCACAAGCAGCACATAAGTAGTTTGTTTGCATCTGTAGTGAGTCATAGAAGTTCATAACGTATAAAGAGGAAAAAACAACATTTCTCACTAGTACAAAAGAAAAAGCACCACAATAAATACTGACCCCCAGAAATGACTGTTCCATCTTTCAAGGGTTCAACGATAATGATTTTTATATTGGTTTGGACTGAATAAACATCATGCATTGGACATAGGGCCATTTCATTGTATTTTCCTGCAAATGTGAACGATGAACTGATGTCATATAATGAAATTGTAATAAAAAATGTATTTTAATGTGTGTTCACCTGCCCAGAGACTGCAGAGACAAAGCAGCAGGAGCTAAATCTGGTACAAATCATCTTTTCTTTTGTGAGATTAATGTATTTGTACACGGTCCCTGACAAATGAATGAATGAAGGAACAATAAGTGGGTACAGAGAGAAAGAATGAACAAAAGAAAGAGAAATAAAGAAAGAACAAACAATAAGTGGATAAAGAAAGACAGAAAGAAAGAAAGACAGACAGAGACAGAAAGAAAGTGGACATAGTGATTCTAATGACAGGCCTAGCCCCCATCATCAAACTTAACCTAATATTTACTTGGACTGTAACAAAAAGCCCCTCTGAGCTGAATAACTCCACAGGTTCAGCAGGAGCATCAGTTATAACACATTTAGAGTAAAAAAGCACAGACCATGCACATCTTTCTGCAGGAGCATCAGTTATTACACATTAACAGTGAAAAGCACAGACCATGCACATCTTTCTGGAGGATGCTGTGGCTCCTGATGAGGGAGGACAGGCGGCGCACATCTCCTCTGAACACACACTCGTGCACAGGGAAGTCCACAGCCTCAGAGCTCAGGATGATGGGGTTCTTGTTGTTGTCGTTCACCAGTGTCTCTGTCTCTGGTGCAGAGTTCCCGTTGATGTTATTTTCGTTCAGTTGCTGCTGTTGTTGCAGAGCCGATGCTTTGTGTTGTTTCTGAAACAGTTTGTTGGATTTGAAATGGTTTCTGGGGCCGTTGGGAGTCGGTGCATCCTCGTACGTGTCCATAATCTCCTCATTTTTGTTGGTTTTGTTGTGGTCTTTGCGCGTGGTGCGGATTTTTTCACCTGTCATGATGCTTCTGGGGGTTTTGGATCTTTTTGCTAAAGAAAATCAAAACTATGGGATGTTTTGTAAAACTAAAGTACAGCGTGATCTTTCCCTAACAGCTTTTTCAATTAGAGATTTGTAACATAACAAAACATCCCTTGTAATTACAAAGGTACATCTGATGTGTTCTGCATCAGCACCAACATTAGCTACTAGCATCAGTTAGCTGCTAGCATCGATTAGCTACTTAGCCACAACTAAACTGAATATGAGGGCGCGGTGATGTGAAAAGAAAACACGGCTACACGAAACGGAACACAGACACAAACTAAATGAACACATAGGTAAAACCGGAGTGAGAAGCCGCTACATTGTTCTAATATTAAAGTCCTCTTCGTCGGGCGGTACGGTCAAAATCTGTACCGTTTATCTTCGCTTTGCGGCAGATTTGAGGCAGACTGTGCCCAATCTGCGCCGCTGCCCTTTCTGCTTCAGAGTGAACTCTGCGCATGCGCGACTCACTGTGCCATTCTAGCTACGGCAACTCCGCTGGTTCAATCAGACACTTCGCTTTAAATTAGACTTATTTTGTGACATCATAACAGAATATTTAAACTCTAATTC
Source organism: Periophthalmus magnuspinnatus (assembly GCF_009829125.3). NCBI lineage: Eukaryota > Metazoa > Chordata > Actinopteri > Gobiiformes > Gobiidae > Periophthalmus > Periophthalmus magnuspinnatus. Next base: position 1,026,215 of record NC_047142.1, on the reverse strand, counting down.
TTTATACAGTCTATGCAATCATATAAAATCATTGTTTAACTAAAACAATAGTGTTTTTGTTCACTTACATCACTGTTACTCCAAGTACAAACATATTATTATTATTATTACTATTATTACCATATATATATATATATATATATATATATATATATATATATATATATATATATATATATATATATATATATATATATATATATATATATATATATATATATATATATATATATATATATATATATATATATATGTGTGTGTGTGTGTGTGGGGGGGGGGGGGTATATTTGATTTTTGTTGACTTTTATGTGAAGGAGTTTGCTCAGCTGAAGGTGTTTAAAATGTGCTGTAGATTTTGTATTTATTTATTTATATTATTAATTAATAATAATAAAGGTTTACAAACATTTGTGGCATAGTTGAAAAGTTCCGTAATTAATAGGCAGAACAGACAAAGTATTACATGGGAATGCGGAGAAAAAATAAATAAATACATCAATAAATAATAATAAAAAATAATTAAAGTAAAATACTAGGTTTGTCCATAAGATTTAGATCATCTATTACACTCTTAAGTTTTATAGCATTTTTCTTTTCCATAAAACGTACAGATGAGAAAAAAGACAGTTGATTGTTAATGAAATGAGGAAAGATGTGCTGTAGAAATAAACTTGAACTGAATGAGTCGAAGTCCATGAGATCTCGCGAGATTGTCCAACGAGAGCAGCGTGTGTGCGTCATCTTCATGCGACGAGCTCTTGACGAGCTCTTGACGTTAGCTGCCGCGGCTAGCTCTAAAAAACACATTTAAACCATGGCCACGGCAAAGAAAGGGAAGAAAGTGGTGAATCAAGAGGAACTTCGGCGTTTGATGAGAGAAAAACAGCGTCAAGCGTCTGAAAAGAAGCGCGTAGAGTCTCCTTTTGCCCAATACAACAGTCTGGGACACCTCAGCTGTGTCATCTGCGACGTCCAAATCAAGTCCCATCTGCTCTGGACCACACATGTCCTCGGGAAACAGCATAAAGAGAAAGTGGCTGAGCTCAGAGAGGCAAAACAAACACCTCAGAGTCAAGGTGTGAAGAGGAAAACTACAGAACAGGATGAAGGTAGTTTTAAAAAGCCTAAGCCTGTGCACCCTGCGTCCCAGTCCACCCTGTCCACCCAGTCCACGTCCACACTGCCGACAGACTTCTTCCAGAAACCACCAAAACCTGCAGGAGCCAGTCTGCTAGGTGGAGCATATGATGATGACGAAGATGAGGAGAAAGATGAAGATGAACAATCCCAACCCACAAACCCTCAGAGCGCACAGACTCCTGGACTTCCTGCTGATTTCTTTGACAGTTCAATCCCACAGTCTGTGCCAGCCATCTCCCACTCAGGATCCATCCAAAAAGCAGAAACTCCAGAGAAAGAAAAGCCCGAAAAGAAAGATAAAACTGCAGAATCTTTACCAGAGGGCTTCTTTGACGATCCAGTGACAGATGCCAAAGTGCGTAATGTGGAAGCGCCAAAGGATCAGATGGACAAGGAGTGGGAAGAGTTTCAGAAGGAGATGCGACAGGTGAACACCAAATCTGAAGCAATAGTGGCCGAAGAAGACGAGGAGGGGCGTCTCGAGCGGCAAATAGACGAAATAGATGAACAAATTGAGTGTTACAGGAGAGTTGAAGTGCTCAGGGACAAGCGTGACATGGTGAAAGGTCAAACACAGAGGAGAAAAATGGAGAAGATGGAAGTGGATGTCAGTGTGGAGGAAGAGGAGGAGGAGGAGGATGAAGAGGAGGAGCTGCTGGGGCTTCTATCACATGACTGGAGAGCTAAAAGGGCATTGTCATAAGTATCACATGCTTTGGACAACAATTTTGGACTGGTTCATAAACAAACTCCTTTGTGTACTGTAAATATATTTGATACTAAAGAAAAAATGTTGCTTTGTCCGTCTTTTTACACTGACCACGTTACATAGAGCCAAATATGTGTATGTGGTAGTGAGGATAACGCAAGTAATGTTTGTAAGTTTAGTTTATGACCATTATTGCATAATTCATTTAATCCATTCTTCTATTGTAGCCACAGCTGCCCTGGGCTAGACCAACAGGGGGGAAGCTGCCGATCTGCACCATCGGCCCCTTAAATCGCCCCGTGTGTCACTAACTCAAACGCTGAATTCAGTGTGTGAGCTAGTGTTTAAATAAAAAGAGTACAAGTCGAATTATTTTTAACATTTGGATGCGATTGCGATTGATTTGTCAGTTTGATTTTTGGCTTCTCTTTTAAACATTCAGCTCATCAGCCATTTTAATCTACACGTAATCGTAGGACATGGACGCTTTAGTAAGGCCACTGGCTAAAGTACAGACTGTTAAAATAGTAACGTGCACTTAGTTTTCAATCTGAAACACTGGAATTTTTAGCATTCATTTAGTAAATCCTAAGGCAAAATTGCACATCCTTTAACAACTTGACACATCACAATATTGACCTTATTCACCTGTTATGAGTGCAGTGTGTGAGCTAGTGATAGATGCACATTAATATTTCTTAATGGCACAATATTAACATGCAGTAAAGCCACTGCTGCCCCAGTGTAGCTCCTGATATTTCCAGAGACTCCCCACACAAGTACTGACCAGGTCAGGTGAGCATGGGCCTTGTCAAGATGCTGTGACCACGAAACATGTTGTATTTGTTGCCACTCTTATCAAAACTATTAGAAAACTGACACCAACATCAGGAAAAGATGGAGCAATGATTTTTTTTTTTTAGCTAAAAGTTCAAACGCATCACTAACTTCATAGTAAACAGCAAAAGAAAAGTTAAAATCTGTCAACTGGACTAAAGTTTTAAAGTGAAGACGTTTCTCTGCTCATCCAAGTCTCTTCTTCAGTTCTGGTCAGATTCCTGCTGGACACTGCCTTTTATCAGTCTGAAGGAGGAGCTAACGACACTGAAACCAACACTGTTTCTGTATAGTAAACGCTTAAATTTGAATCATTACTAACAAAAAGCATATGCACATTTGAGTTTGGGCCTTGTCAAGACGCACGACCATAAAACATTTTGTATTTGTTGCCACTAAAGTCAGGGAAAGATGAAGCGATAATGAGGAAGGGAAGTTCAAACACACCACTTACTATTATTATGATGCTGCTCACTTTAACAACAGGCACACACAAACTTTAACTGTTTATTTATAAGTGTTCACACAAAAACATTCATTAAATCTCCATTATACAGTAGCAGCGAAGATCCAAAGTCGAGGTTCTGATAATTTGAGCTCAAATAATCATTGTCCTGCAAAGTAGTGTCATGATCATAAATAACTGTTCATGTTATGAGCAACATGCAAAGCTTATTAAATACACATTATTTACCCAACATAATAAAATGAATCAAGTACAATGTGATGGTCAGTGCGTTCACTACCTGTTACACTGCGTGATCCGGGTGCAGGCAGTTTTATATTTACTGTAAAGGTTAAGATAAGATTGCTACATAAGTATGGAGTTCATTCAGTTTGTGTTCATAGCCCTTCAAATCTTACATTGAGATTTTAAAGAAACACGGTTCATAGTGAAAAAAAAATCTCAAATCTGTCGACTGGAGTGAAGACGTTTGGCTGCTCGTCCGTGGACGAGCAGCCAAACGTCTTCACTCCAGTCGACAGATTTGAACTTTTCATTCCTGGACGACTGAGGGATTACACAGAAACACATGATTATTATTTTTGTTTTACACACAAAACGACCAAATAAAACTAGGTGGGAATTAAAATGATCACGAAAACAAAATGGTGGTGTTTTTCGGCTAAAAACAACAGCTGTACATTGTGGTAAAGTTAGAAATAAGCTACAAACATAAGTCGTAAAATCTAGTAGTCTTCAGTAAATATATACACACACACCGGGCTGTATAAATAACTAATAGGTGAATATGAGCGTGTTTGGGTTGCGTTTGTAATAAGATAAAAACAAGCAAAGACTGTATAAAGAAGTGGACTGAGTGAGTGTGACGTTAACACAGCGTCCGGCTCCAAATGTGAGGATGTAAAAGGTAACGCTGTCAATCAAACCTGTTGCTAATGCTAACAGAGAGACCTCGGGGACAGAAGGACCTGATTTGTCTGTTATTAATGTTCATATCTTGATTTACAGACACAATAGTGAAATAAAAACCCCAGGATCATGTAGAGGGTTAATACGAACATTTAAGACCAAAATGATGAGTCTGGGGACAGAGTTTTTCAGAAAAACAAAAAGGAAAGTCAAAATAACAAAAAATAAAGAAAGAAAGAAAATAAACAAAAAAAAAAACACCTCAAAATAACAAAAAAAAAAAAAAAACAGAAAAAAACCTCAAAAAAACTAAAAAAAAAAAAAAAAATTAAAATAAAAAAAAAAAAAAAATCAAAATAACTAAAATAAATTATAACAAAAATAACCAAAAAAAAAACCTCAAAATAACAAAAAAAATTAAAATTAAAAAATAAACTCAAAAAAAAAAAAGAAAAAGAACCCCAGGATCATGTAGAGGGTTAATATGAACATTTAAGACCAAAATGATGAGTCTGACAGCAGCAGAGACAGAGAGTTACAGTTTTTCAGTAGAAAGTGAATTGGAGCCAGAGTTGATGGAGCTGGAGCCGCACACATGATCACTTCCTGTTTGTAGATTAGCTGTGTCCATTTATATAAACAGTCTATGAAAACTACATAAACCCACATGAAAATAAAACATTACATAAAGGAGCAAAATAAAACAAAGCCAAAACTGTAAAAGAAAAGTTGTCAAGTTGTACCAGTCGTGTTTGTTATAGTAAAAAAAATAAACAGATGAGAATGGTTCACGACACTTACCATGATGAACTGAGCGTAAATGAAAACTTACAGGAATAGCAAGAAAAAAACGTGTGATTTTTGAGACCTTGTCAGCGCCGCGTCGCCACAGTCCAGTTGATAAATATTCATCTCATCAAAGTGCAGCAGTTACTCAATAAAAACAGTTTGGTAAAAGTCCACACCATAGACCCTTCGATACTGTTCACCGCAAAAGCCGTCGCACCGGAGCTCACAAACCCGCCGCCGCCTTCAGCTCCACCCACGAGAACCTGCCGTCCCCGTCAACGTCAAAACAAGACACGCGGTGAGCGCTGGGAAGACGCTGTCCAAATACGGTCTGCAGGTCCTGGTACGAGAGGATGGATCCCACCTCTGCACGATGCAAGACGTCCTCCAGGTCTGAGAAGAAGAGGGAAGACTGATTTTTGTACATTTAAAACTGGACCTTTATTAGTTTCAATAGATTAGAACAAAAGCAGCGAGGTTAAAGGTCAGAATTTACACAACATGGAAACTTATGAAGCTTTAAGTCGTGTTCTAATCCTGTTTCCTCCTCAAAAACAGACCTGGAGTTGTGTTTTGTTTCATTCACACATGTTTGAGTCACACATTATTATGTCTGTTACATCTACAAAGCTCAAAACGCTCCGTTCCACCTTGTGATGTCATCAAGTGGGAGTTTTAAAGTGAACAGCTCCTTTTACCTTTAGTTCGGTAGAGATTAGCAATTCCAGAGCTAAAATGATCCAAATGATTCTAGAAATGAAGGTGTGTGGAGTTTAAAAACACAGTGGAGCACTTCCTGTATCACCACATGATGACATCACAAGGTGGAACAGAGTGTTTTCAGTTTGAGAGAAGAACTTTAGAACCTAAATATACAGGGTTTGTGTGTTAAACATGTGTGAATGAAACAAAACACAACTCCAGGTCTGTGTGTGACGAGGAAACGACATTAAAACTGATAAAGAAAATAAGGTAAAATGACCCGTTTAAAGTCAACAGCCCGTCAAAAGTTAAAATTGTGGTGTTATAAGATGTAGTCACTTTGTACAATCTAAAACTTATATTTTCACACTTGGCTAATGATTATTTTAGGTGCATTGACACTGATGTATTGACACTGGCGTCGATACATAAAAACTGTTGGTTGGGCCTTTAACTGGATGTAATAAAACGATTTCCAGGCTGATTTTGGGTTAGTTTGAACTTTTCTTCATACAAAACTGTTCTGTCATGATGTGCTGATGAAATAAGAGTTACGTAACACAACAGGATCCATTTTGTAATAAGTTCACTGTGTTTTAAGAGACATTTTGCGTCGCTGGTCTGGGTTAATATCAGGTCAAAGCATCTATGATTATTTTGACATACAATACATTTTTCAGCACAATTCTAAATATTTTTAACAACATTTATTGCATCGACTCTCTTTCTTTCAGGCGTTTCAGCAGAATCACGATCTCTTTATCTACAACGAGACAATGAATATCACTAATAACATTTGGTACTGCCTCGGCGTCCTTTGCTGCCATCTCTTATCTTTTTATTTTACGCACAAACACTGACACAAACACACACACAGTCCCACTCCTTTTGTGTAAATCGTAATCTTTGATCCCCTTCTGTGTAATAAAATACACTTCTGAGCTCTTTTCCTCCTCGTCCTCTTTGTTCTTTGATCATTTGTAGCTGAATCATGTGGCAGTTCTAAAGTCGTCTGCTGTAGCTAATGTCAGTCCTGTTCTGCGTGTTCTCTTCTATTTGAACATTCCATCACTAATCCTGCTTCATGAGACAAAAGAACGTCTGATTCTGGTGTGATAATAACTTCATTATGTGCAACACAACAGTCCGACACTTTACAGTTTACACAAGGCTCCATCACGTCTCATTACAGCTTTACTTTGTCACAACACTGAAAAAACACACACCTTTTAACGTCACGACTCCGGGCAGAGTCAGCCGCTTCAGACACGCCCTCCGAGCGTCTCTCCTGGAGCGCTTTGGACTGAGGAAGCGTGGATGTCTGCTCGTCTGCTGCTCTGTGGGCGCCGCTGTGGGCAGGAAATACAAAAGAAATATTTAAGAAGAGAAGGCAGAAGTGTAAATGTGCAGGTGTGTGGCCAAATGTCACAGTGTGTAAAGAAGTGAATCATGTAGAGGGTTAATACGAACATTTAAGACCAAGATGACCAGTCTGAAGCAGCAGGTACAGAGAGAGGACACAGTTTTTACATAGAAATAGAATTAAAGCCAGAGTCGATGGAGCAGGAAGTGCGCACATGATCACTTCCTGTTTGGAACGCTGTGGTTAGCAGGTTAGCTCTGTCCATTTACATAAACAGTCTGTGGTCATACCCTGCACAGGGACGTCCTGAGGCGTGGCTTTGGTTGTTGTGGGGTCATTTGTCTTCTCTGGGTTGTGAGTGACGACTAAAGGGGTGTCCTGTAATCATAAAGAAACACATGAGAAACACAAAAGAAACACATGAGAAACACAAAAGAAACACATGAGAAACACAAAAGAAACACAGAAGAAACACTGAAGAAACACAGAAGAAACAGAAGAAACAGAAGAAACACAGGAGAAACACAGAAGAAACAAAGAAGAAACACAGAAGAAACAAAGTAGAAACACAGAAGAAACAAAGAAGAAACACAGAAGAAACACATGAAGAAACAGAGAAGAAACACAGAAGAAACAAAGAAGAAACAAAGAAAAAACAAAGAATAAACACAGGAGAAACAAAGAAACACAGAAGAAACAAAGAAGAAACACAGAAGAAACACATGAAGAAACAGAGAAGAAACACAGAAGAAACAAAGAAGAAACAAAGAAAAAACAAAGAATAAACACAGGAGAAACAAAGAAACACAGAAGAAACAAAGAAGAAACACAGAAGAAACACATGAAGAAACAGAGAAGAAACACAGAAGAAACAAAGAAGAAACAAAGAAAAAACAAAGAATAAACACAGGAGAAACAAAGAAACACAGAAGAAACAGAAGAAACAAAAGAAACACAGAAGAAACAGATCCACGGTCAAGTCTCATATTTTGCGTTTTATCTAGTCTAATTTGAGGCCATGTTTAGACCTATTTTAGTTTTAATGTAGTCCAGGTTTAGATCTGGTGGTGCACTGAAAGTGATTGTGATATTGACCTTATAAGGCTCCGCCCACCTTTTCCATAAATGCTAAACCGCGCTAACCTTTGTCATAGCACTTCAGGTTAGGGTTAGTGGTTAAGTGGAAATGCCGTTTCAATGGAGAATTTGAGAAAGGTTTCGGCACCAATTCTCTGGGAACTAAAGTACAGAACATATTTACTGTCCAGATCTGTAGCTCCATACGAACTAAGACAACCCACATGACGATGTCGACGCCCACGATAACCTCCGAGATAAGGTGAGTAGATGCGTTCTTACGGCGGGCTTTGGCGTGTGGTTGGACCGGTTCTCCACAGAGGCCAGTCTGTGGGACAGGTCAGCCACAGTGGACAGCAGCAGGTGGATCTGCTCGTCGGTCCAGGTGTGGTGCAGCTCCTCCGTCTTGTTGGCTTCACTCACAGCCTTTTTCAGATCTGTCAGATCCTGTAAACAGAGACAACAGGGTTTTTATGGACAAATACCACGGTTTATTTTAACCTAGTGTCACTCAGACAAGACCCAAGAAAATGATGTTTCTGCTTCATTAGTAGTAAAAGAACTCCTACACTCCTACAACGTTTTGTCCAATTGACAGGGGTTTTTTTTTCTTTTGCGATGGATCAGACCTGGACGACTGAGGGACACACAGATATTTGCTTCATTAGGACATTTCAGGGGTAAAAAAATATTACAATAGAATTACAGTTGTCCCTCAATATGTCGAGGTTCACCTTTCATGATCTCTCTGTTTTGTGGATTTTTTTAGAGCATTTTATTTTTACAGCATATGAGCGTGCATTGTGTCGTGCGTCCTGATTGGCTGTTGGACTGTAGACCATTGTGTCGTGCGTCCTGATTGGCTGTTGGACTGTAGACCATTGTGTCGTGCGTCCTGATTGGCTGTTGGACTGTAGACCATTGTGTCGTGCGTCCTGATTGGCTGTTGGACTGTAGACCATTGTGTCGTGCGTCCTGATTGGCTGTTGGACTGTAGACCATTGTGTCGTGCGTCCTGATTGGCTGTTGGACTGTAGACCATTGTGTCGTGCGTCCTGATTGGCTGTTGGACTGTAGACCATTGTCCATCAGTCTCCTCCGTGCCGTGTCTCCTGTCCAGTACAGAATGTGTTCGGACAAATTTACATAAACGTTGGATCTCAGTGTGACTCTGAAGTGCTGTACGTTTGCAATTTGTTTTCTCCCCGACAAAACCCACAATGTCGATGAAACGTTCTGCACCGACAAAGACGCCTACGAAGGTTTGAACTTTGAGAGAGTTTAAACGAGAGAGAAATGTGAGAAAATGTTAACGTCTGTGTGAGAAAAGTGTATAAAGTGTGTGGTGAGGGGTTTTACAGACAAAAACAGAGAGAATAATGTAAAAAATAAAGCTCATACTTCGCGGATTTCACCTACTCAGGGTTAAGTGTCTTGCCCGAGGACACAACAACAGTATTCATCTGTGGAGCTGGAATTGCACCACCAACCTTCAGATCAGTGGACACACGCTCTACCAACTGAGCTACTGTCCATTTTATAGATTCAAGACATGAAAAACAGTTGAAATATTAATAATCTCTATAAACATAAACTAAATAAACATAAATACTTTCCAAAGCTCAGAACCCCAGAGTTTTCAGCTGAGCTCTTGAACAGTTCCACAGTGGTATTTACACGCATCTCCATGAGCAGAACAACGCTCACAGATAACTGACCTAGTTTCTCTGGGAAAAAAAAAGATAACATCTAAGCTCCTAAAATAGATTGGCACTTGTTTCATGCATTATAAATGACAAGTGAGCGGCTGCGTCGTAGCGATGACAGGACCTTCTTAACCCTTTGACTCGCTGGAAACTAACGTGACAAACACAGCCAAAAGATTCACCTCGAGTCGGCCACAAATAAACAACTTCATCGAAAGCTTGGAACCCGTTCTCTCAGCTGGATCTGTGCCACAGACATAATCATCACCACAGAACGGCGCTGGCACAGAAACGAGGGACGGGACAATAATCGTAATCTCCATTATATCACCACAATGTGCAGAAAAAAGAGAATTATCAACAGGGGAGTCGACAGGGGTCTGTTTAGGGGCCCAGAATTGAACCGTTTTTCTATTAATTTGTCTTAGAGGGGGGCCCATGTGAGGCTTCTTGTCCCAGGCCCCCAATTTGCAGTTAACGGCCCTGCTCATCCATTATATTCTCAGTTAAATCGTAGTTGTTTTCACTGATAACAAAGTACAAGACTATAACAGTGTTTAAATATGGAGAATTATTCATAATGTTAAGATTATAATGATTCATATCCACAACATTTCTTTATTAACATTATTTTATATCACATTCACGTGATATAATCGTTAATCGCAATTATTTTGGCCATGATAATCGTCACACAGAATTGTAATACTGCCCCACGCCTCACAGAAACGTAGCACTTTAGTTATTCACGAGTTTATTAAGACTTAATCTGACAGACTATAATTGAATTTTTTAGATAAAGAAAGTGTTATCATCGAACGCAGATATGTAAATAAAATAGACAAGACGTCCAGCTGCACAAATGGAAATCTGCCTCGCTTCATAAAAAAATCCATCAGCTTTGCTCAAGTGAAAAACAGGAGCTTAAAGCGTTTTCCCAGATTTGAATTGGAGCAGATCAACTTTTATAGCAACAGCTCAAAGCACGAATTACTTTGCAAACTAAATCTCTTTTCTTTTTGAATCCCAGAGCAACACAGGCTTAAAAATCTGTATTAAAATAAGATTACAGCTACCATCGTTTTCTTCAGTTCACTCTCTTTTTTCTTCTCGGTTTCAAGGGCGTCCTGCAGAGTTTTCACATCGTGCTGGACACTTGTGAGCGTGCTCCCGATCGTCGCCACGCTCTGAAAGCACAAGAGCAGCTGGAGTTTGGAAAACATGGAGGAAAAATATTTGAAAAGATGTTTGTTTTTCATTTTGTTTACCTTCTGAAGCTCTTCTACAGTTGTGGGAAGACTGATTAGGTCTGCAGCTGATTTGAGGTTTGATTTCAAATGATTGACAGCAGAGTCGAGTAAACTGATCTGGAGGAGAGATTCAGTTACTACATACTGTATATAACCAAATACAACACAGCTAAAGGCAAAGCATGTGTGTATTTGCTGATTAAGTAATATTTACAGTATGAGTTTATTATATCTGCACTTTATTCAAAGGTGGAACATAGTGAAGGAAAAGTAGTAATGTAAACTTAAGTATTTTATGTTTTATGTCTTGTTCATTTCTCTACTCTATGTTGTGAATATTGTTGTTTGCAAAAGTACACATTTTAGGTATCTGTACTTCACTTTATCAAAATCACCACATTTGAAGGTTTATAAGACTCAAAATCTGTGAAAAATATTTTTACTTTTTACTCTTTAAGTACATTTTTAACAAGTAATTTAACACTTGATACTTATATTTTTCAAATGTTACTTTTACCTATTTGAGTATATTTTGCCCCTATATCTGTACTTTTACTTCAGTAACAAAAAGGATGAAACTGTACAATTGTGTAAACTGGATATAATATAATGAGTGTTTAAGGCTAATCTGTTTGGTCCCTATAACAGACTCCAAATATAAATTAGCAAAAGCCAAAATAGATTTGATTTTACATGTATTTCTATGTCTGAAACTGTTACCAGAATGTGCTTGTGTTTTTACATTTTTTGTGATATAAACTGTGTTGCTGTGTCATTTCCACAGATCTACAACATTTATACAAATCTCTTTCTCTTTCAACTTTGACTAATGTAAATAATTAATGAAGAATTTAAATACCTTCTTGTTGATTTCTGTGAGGTTAGACCAGAGCTTGTTGAGGCCTTTTTCTCCTTTCTCCATGTCATCCAGCTCCCTCTGCTTGTTTTTCAGGTCTTCACTCAGTTTCGGTATTTCACTTGATGACACTTTTTGGCTGGATTCCACTATCAGTCAGAGAAAATGATAGGAATCATGTAAATAGGTCGATTGGATTTGAACAACAGGGCGTCAGTAAAGTCTCTTTACAGTTTAAAGATGCATTACAAAGGCAGTTGATCAGATATCTTCATAAGACTTGTTTTATTCAGTGGTTTACAAAGTTGTTTTTTTTCCTCATTTAACGCACCTCTATATGGGCTCCATTAGTGGCACGAAGCACATCAGGATGGAACTGGAGTTCTTGCCATGTTTCGCTGTAGCAGAGACTCATCAATGGTTCAATCACATCTGTATCTCTGGCTTTAGTTCAGTAATGTCCCGTATATTTGTCTTTAACATGACCTCAGAGAAAGAAATCCAGAGGTGTGAGATCTGGGCCATCCTTTCAATCCAACTCTCTGGAAATGTTTGACTGAGGAACTCATGAACATGTGATTAAAAACTTGTATAACCACTGAGTCCAACATTACAAAACTGGACTCTTTGGCGTCGCAATTTCATAATCTGCCTGCTCCTGTTTTTAATGTTTTATATGGACTTTCATACTTGTTTCAGCTTGTATTGTATTTTAAACAGGGTGTCCATGAAAAAGAAAGCCCAAGTGCTCTCATTGGGTTCCTCTGTGTAAATAAAGATAAAAAAGAAAGAACTAATCTAATTCCTATATTTTATCAAATGCCTTTGTAATTAAATAAAAAAATAGTAACGAGACTTTATAGACAGCCTGTACTTTCCCAGCTTCTTACTGTTGTGTAGCTTCTCCTTCAGTGCATCGAGGTCTTCCTTAAGGGCGATCTGCATCCATATTAGCCCCGCGCAGGCCATGACACAAGCCGCGAGGATGATGAAGAGAAACAAGGGGTAGCACACACTGCAGCACTGCGCGTAGCTTCTCCTGTGAAGGGACCAAATGCGGTAACATTAGACACGCTCACTGCGCCGCTACTTCCATTATTAATGATGCAGAATCAGGATTTTCAGATGGGAATTTAAAACGCTGACTGTTGAGTAATGGAGGTTCAAAATATGAGCCGGGGCTGAGTCGCACACTGTAAAAATGAACAATCCTTAAGGGAATGCACACGTAACATGATCGGCTTTTGGAGCTGTGTTTGTCAAACTTTATACAGCAACATTTCATGATTTCAAACAATACATACTTCATCAAGCAAACTGACCAAGGAGCAGATCAGTAGAACTATGCACTTCTAATGTTGTTGCTTTATTATTTCAACTACTAAAGCAAAAGAAAAATATTAAATCTGTCAACTGGACAAAACATTGTAGAAGTGAAAACGTTTGGCTGCTCATCCAAGCCACTGCTTCAGTACTGTTCAGATTACTGCTGGACCTTGTATCTGTCTGAAGGTCTATGTCTATTTTGTTTCGTCTAAGTGTGCACTGTGACTCCTGCTAAGCCTAGTCATTCAAGCCCCTAATGAGTGATTTCACACCTATTAGCATCCTGGCTAGCTCTGTTGTTTCCTTTGTTTGCTCTGGGTCTGAGGGTGGAGTTATAGATGGAGGATAAACGACGTCTGAAGCCCCTATTCCAGTTCAAGGAAGGATTGTCTTCACTCCTACAAAGTTTTGTCCAGTTGAGAGATGTTATATTTTTCTTTTGCCGTGGATCAGACCTGGACGTCTGAGGGATTACACAGATTTCAAGTACTAAAATGCCAATGTAAAACACAAAAGCTGGGGATTATACTAGGTTACCTTTTTAGTCTGTTAATAATCTTTATATTTTTCTAGTCATTGTCCAGGTGTTTTAACTCCCAAAAGACTGGGGCAACGTGAAATATGTAGAAGGTAAGAAACGGCTTTGATGAGCAGCAAAATGTCTTCACTCCATCAACTTTTTGTCCATTTGACAGATTTGAATTAGACCTGAACGACTGAGGGATTACACAAACAATATTGCAATTATATTTCAGGTCAAATTGTGAAAGAATTTTTTCACTGTTGTTCACTGTTGTGGCTGTCCTCAAGCCTGAAAAAGGTCAGACGGATTGAAACATTGTACTAATAAAAGTGAACCAAGAGTGAGACAATGTGCAGGAGACGTCTTAAAACCTTTCTCCTCTAACGCACCTGTCACAGATTCTACACAGAAACGTGTTTATACGATGGAAACATAAGTGTGATTGGATGAGAATAGTTAAGATTATAAAAGTGAAGCATACAAAGTTGTTCTGAGACCAAAGTCTAACTGTTTAACCACTACTGACACTAGATCTCAGCCCATAGTAAACACTGATGACGCAAATGTGAAACCACAACAATGCTGAGATAGTTCTGTGCGGATTTAGCACTGCACATCCTGCTGCTGCAGCTGGACCATTGTTACAGGGTCAATAGGAGCTGGTCTGATTCTCACGGTAATGTCCTGTTATTAAAAGTCAGTTACACTCATTGTCATGTCCCTTTATTGAAACATTATTAAACTCATTCTGATTCTCACTGTAATGTCCAGTTTAAAATGTTATTAGCAGTAGGTCTAATACTTTCTGTAATGTCCTGTGGTTAAAATATTAAGTTATTCTGATTCTCAATGTAATGTCTTTTTATTAAAATATTAAAAGTCTGACTCTCACTGTGACATCCCTTTATTACACTGTTCTTAAACTCATTCTGACACTCACTGTAATGTCCCATTATTAAAATATTATTAAAGTCAGGTATTTAAAGTATGACACGTAATGCCCTGCTCTTAAATCATTAAGTTTATTCTGACACTCACTATAATGCCCTGTAATTACAATAGTAAAAGTCTGTCTGATTCTCACTGTAATGTCCCGTTACTAAAAGTCAGTTATTTAAAGTCACTCACTGTAATGTTTTTTTATTCACTAATGTCCTGTTATTAACATGTCATTAAACTCATTCTGACACTCACTGTAATGTTTCTTAATTAAAACATTAAGTCAGATACTCACTGTCCTGTTATTAAAATATTATTAGCAGCAGGTCTAATATTTTCTATAATGTCCTGTTATTTAAGTATAAACTATATAAGTATAAGTATAAACTCTTCCACTCACTTTCCAAACCCTGCAGCCCCGTTCATGCTGTTAAACTCTTCATCCTCGGAGCTGGACTCAGACTCGGATCCCGGCGGCTCTGTCCGGAGGAGCCGATGCCCTGATCCTTTCTTGGTCTTTTTTCTTTTACTCTCCCCGAGTCCGATGAGCGCGTTCAGCTCCTTCCTCTTCTTCATCTTCTTCTGTGGAGTCAGCGAACCCGCCGAGCCCGACTTAAATCCCACCAGACCCAGTGTTTTATCCAGTTTGGAGATGATCTGTGTCCCGCGGATCAAGCTAAAGGCTAAAGGCTAATGTTTTAGCCACAGAGAGCTGCATAGAAAACAGTGCATCAGCTTAGCACAGTCACAGCTTTAGAATAAAACACACGAGAC
This sequence comes from Periophthalmus magnuspinnatus, assembly GCF_009829125.3. Taxonomy (NCBI): domain Eukaryota; kingdom Metazoa; phylum Chordata; class Actinopteri; order Gobiiformes; family Gobiidae; genus Periophthalmus; species Periophthalmus magnuspinnatus. Next base: position 1,010,849 of record NC_047142.1, on the reverse strand, counting down.
TAAACAAACTAAACGAACAGTTAGTTTAAAAAGACACTCACCAAAAGTCCTCCAGGGTTATATGAGTTTAACCTCTCCACACCCGGGAAACATGCTGCAGCCTCAGCTAACTGTCACAATGCTAACAGATGCTAACAGAGCTAACAGCTGTCATAATACTAACAGAGCTAACTGAGCTAACGGGGCTAACAGAGCTACAGCTGCGGTCCTCTGGGGTTTATTCAACTACGAGTAAAAACACGATCATGTGACGAGTACATGTTTGAGAAGGACTCACAGACACTTCATAAACGCGTAAATAAAATGAAATAAAACACACACGAGAGTCCGTCTGTGTCCAAGAGCCGAGTCTGTGGAGCTGAGCCGCGTCACAGTGAACTCTGCGCTGATTGGACGAGGGAGGAAGAGCTGACGTCAGAGTAAACTCTGCGCTGATTGGAGGAAAGAGGAGGAGTTGCGCGTCCTCGGCTCCTCTCGGCTTTTTTCGGCTCCTCTCGGCTCCTCTTCGCTCGCTCTGCTCTATTTGGCCTGTGTGCACTGGTTTTGCTGATTTCTGTTGAACATGTGGGAGAGGTGGGTTCTATCCTGGTCCAGTCTGCAGCTCTGAACAGCAAAAGAGCCACAATGGCTCATTTCAAATTAATTTAAAGAAGTCATTTAAGTGTTTGGAGCTGTTAACACTTATAAGATTTTCTGTTTCTGTGGCTTTGTGGCTTATTTAAAGTGCGTTAGGGGTCTGGGGGTTTTGTGCATTTTGGTGCATTTTATGTGTAATATTTACTCTCCAAAATGATCATTATTTTTTCTGATTTTATGCATGAGATTAGCTTAGACAAATAGTAAACAAATATAAATAATACAAATTATTTCACTAGAATGAATACTCTGTGCTACAGACACCATCAAATACTTAATAATAAAGTATCCTCAATCAAAGTACACCCCTGTTCTGGTCTCTTCTATGAGCTCGGCCGTGTCTACAGCAGTGCAAAAGGCCACACTGCAACTTCATTTAAAATGCACCTTTATTTTTAGCTTTTAAAATAATGACACTTCATAGAGGAATATTGTCTTTGTCTCTGTGAAACTTGAACACACCTCAGTTTGGTCTGGACCCGTCGCTGTTTATTATAAAGTGAAAAACATCTCCAGCTGTAATGGAAAAACTGGTTAACGTGAAAGGTCAAAGACGTTTGTCTGATGAATCCAGACTGATCTCTGTGTTTTATACAGATTAATATCAGTCTGGTCCACGTCCTCCGCTGCGTCTCAAGCCCAGTCAAACGTGATCCAATCAGATCTGTTTATTTCTGTGACACATGTGAAACGAACGAGCTCATTGGTCACCTCTGATTTACAAATAAAATCACATTTCTCTCGTTTCAGTTTAGTGCTTCTCTTTGATTCTACAGAACTCTGCTATGTTTTTCAGCCTCTGTCATATTTTTTTCCTTTATGACACTTCTGGATCACGTCTGTCCCTGATTGGCTAATCCACCTGTCAATCACACCCATCTGAAAACATTCACCATGGACCAGACTCACATCTTCATATTGTATTGACTCGTGTGTGTTCTGGATCCCAGACGACATGGATGACCTACATTTACTGTAAATGTTTGTTCAGATGATGGTGCCACTCGTCGTCTTTTTGGGCCGATTCAGTTTATTTTTCAGTTCCATTTATTTTTGGAGAGCCATGAAATAAAACAGCTTCACCTTGTGACGCTTCAGAAAGTGGGAAAGTCACACAATGAAACAGTCACTGGTTTTGCCTGACAAATCCGATGATGTTTTTCTGTATTTATTCATACAGACAGAAATGTTTTTTTTTTCTGGATCCCAAGAAAAACAGAAGCGTCAGAGAAAAGTCACGAGAAATCCATCTAAATTTAGAGATTCACAGAGACAAAACTCTGAAAAATCACAGTTTATTTGTTCCATATATTTTCATCCAATACAGATAAAATGTTCAGGACTAAACCAGGTCTAAACCAGAACTGAACCAAGACTAAACCAGGTCTAAACCAGGTCTAAACCAGAACTGAACCAAGACTAAACCAGGTCTAAACCAGAACTGAACCAAGACTAAACCGGACCTCGACTTTGACAATGTTTAAATCCAGACTCAGTTCTGTTTGAGGGTTTAATTCTGCACTTTTCTCTTTTAATGTCACTTTTATGATTATTTATGTTTTGATTTGTCGTATTGTGATTTTAATGTATTTCTTATTTTGTAAAACACTTTGAATTACTTTGTGAATGAATTGTGCTGTAGAAATAAACTTGCCTTTTTATTGTTATATGAAAACAAAATGAATAAATAAATGTAGATTGTACACAGTAGTTTCCTTTACACATAAAAACACCAGACAAATATGGCGGGACATTTGACCAAACTGAGGCACATTCACGTTTCAGATGTGGAAGACGACGAAGAACAAGTAGTAAAGTGCTGTACTTAAGTAGAATGTTTATGTATCTGTACTTTACTTAAGTACATTTTACAGTGTGTACTTTTTACTTTTACTTGAGTACATTTGAGAGCAGTATCTGTACTTTCTACTCCACTACATTTTTTAACGGGACTGAAAAGTAAAAGTATTTTTCAGATGATTTGAGGTTTTTTTTTTTTTACCAAGTTCGTGGAAACATCCTGAATAAAGTTTAAGCTTAAAAAAAAAAAAAACAACAAAATTCAGGAAAAAAAAAAGGTTTGTTTTGTCCCTGTGACCAAAATATGTGTCACTTTAAATCAGTATCACCACATTTACACTTAAGTGAACAACATTTGTGTGAAATACTTTTACTTTTTACTCTTAAAGTATATTTATAACCAGATACTTTAATACTTTTACTTAAGCAGATTATTCCATGGGATACTTTTACTTTTACTTGAGTAACTATTAATTCTGTATCTGTACTTTTACTAAAGTAACAGTATTGAGTACTTCAGGTAAGTTATGTGGCGTTATTTTATTTTAGGCTCCAGAAACGAGGGCGAAAACATTTTTAGGTGAGTGTGTAGTGCCCCCCCCGGCCCCCCGTAGACCCGGCCCTGCGCATATGGACAGTGGGCCAGAGCGCATGGGCCAGAGCGCATGGGCCAGAGCGCATGGGCCAGAGCGCCTGGGCCAGAGCGCATGGGCCAGATGACTTCAGTTGTTCGGCTCTTTGACCTTTTCCCTTCACATCCTCTCTAAGTATTTATAACTCACCAAAATATGTTCCTCTTTCATTTTTCTGCGTGCCTCTTTAGCAGTGGACCCAGTGGGCCTGTGGAGCTATTGGGCCGGCCCAGCAAGACACTGGCCCCGCGTGGTACGACCGGCAGACTGTGGCCTTTACCGAACCCCTACCGACCCGCTCTTGGCTTTGAAAAATTGTTCTTTTATGCGCAGTTCCCACACTACACCGCGGCTATAGTCATAAGTACAATAGTGTGTCAAAGCCGCTGTGGTGTCGCACTTTACAAAAGCACGAGACGCTCTGCATGTCTGCGGATTGTGTCACGGGAGGAGATAGGCCCCCTGCTGGTTGCTTTATTACCAACAGAAAAGGTTTGTCATGTGACGCCAATCATATCACAATAAAGACCCGCCCACACACGCACAAAGCTAATGCTAGCCCAGATTACAGTCGCACTAAAGAGTCGACCCTCATCCGTCGTGATCGTTAGCGCGGGGAGCGTATTGTTCTGTCTGAATATATTTACTGTGAACGCGGCGGTATCATGTAGATACAGCAAAACAAAATTCAATCAGCCGCTCGCCTCTACTAAGAACACCTGGTGGGGGGACAAGCACCACGCTGGGGGCCCGCGCCGACCCGCTCAGCGTGGGCCACAGGAATCAAAGTAACAGGAGCGTTTCATCTCCGCGCTGCAGCCGCCTCACGTTCTCTGCTGGTTCTTTTTTCTTCGCCTAATCTATGGTTAAGTCTGGAAAATGATGCCACTTCACCTTGTGCCTTCGTAGCGATTGGGCGGAGAGGGGGGGGGGGTCGGGCCGGGGAGCGCTCCGAAGCACTTGTTAGCGTACTTATTAGCGTACTTTGTTCACAGCGGGGGGAGGGACTCTGAAGTGATCCTCGCCGCAGCTGTTCGGGGCAGGGCCTTTGGGTGCTGACAGAGGATGTAAACAGGAGCGCGGCGTAATCAGACGGTTTAATCTGAGGCGTCGTTTTGGCCCAGGTTTCGCCCGGTGAATGTGTGTTTTTCCGCAGCCAGATTTTGACTCCAGGCGATTCGTGTTTATTTACGAATCAGTCAGACGTGTCGGGTGATTCAACATTGCATGTTTGTTGCCACAATTTGGGAAAGAAAAGATTAACTCAAGATGTTTGACAATCAGCTTTGACACGGAAAAAGAGGTTCATTTTATTGAGGCACAAACATCGTCCCATCAAAATAAATATAAATAAATGACACTATCAGGATCAAATGACCAAACACAGGCTTGAGTTTCAGCTTCGCGTTAAAGCTGCCATTTTGTAGACCTGTCTTTGACCATTTAAACCAGCCCTATAATGCTTGAGTCTCTATGGTTCTCATCTCTGTTATAATTTAAACATTTTAAATCACAATATTCATCTAAAAACACTTCATAAAAGAAACACTCCAGCTCATTTCAAGTTAGAAAACTGTGGTGTCCAGTGGAGCCGTAAACGTCATTACAGCATGCTGTCGGCGCCCCCTATGGACAGTTAATTAGAAACATTTTTTTACCAAAATGATTACACAACACCGAGGAATCCTACAAGTATCACTGATTAAGAAAATAAAACTGAAGGACGAAGTGCGTACAAAGCAGTGGGTGTGTGCCAGTGGCGGCCAACTTATTTTGAAGACGCCCCCGTTTCACCTCCATTGAGACACGCCCACTGTGACACGCCCACTTTAGATGGTTTTAGTTTTAGATGAATATTGTGATTTAAAATATGTAAATGATAACAGAATGATCCACAGATTGTATCGGTAGAGCAGTTTAAAAATAGAATCTGATTGAACCAAATAAGATGCATAAAATACACAGTACCAGGGGAGTCGACATGGGGGGGCACAGGGGTCCGTTGTCCCGGGCCCCAGGGTTTTAGGGGCCCAGAATTGGACTCTCTTCCTTTTCATTTATATTACAGTGGGGCCCGTGTGAATCTTCTTGCCCCGGTGTCTCCACTTTTCTGTGCAGTGGACCTGGATAGTACCACCAGATGAACTTATCACATTATGCTAATAATGCTAAAACGAGTCTGAAATTTGGTCCTGTATTCTGGGAACGCGCCCGCTCAGTCATGACCACAGCGCTCCCGTCTGTTCTCGCGTGTGTCTCGTGGAGTTATTCAGGCGCAGGGGGATATGAAATATTAATCATCCAAAGCGTCTCTGATGAAACAGCAAAACGCTCCCAGTAAACAAGGCTTTTTTAGCTTTAACTCGCTCTCATTTAGCCATAAGTAGTGAGCTGATGAGCGCGGAGATTTGAGACGGCCCCCAGACGCGGACTTTTTCGGAGCAAATCAGCGAGTCTGTTTTTATTACGCAATGAATATTTATCTAGTTAAATTATTCAAAGCAGTCTCACTTTAGTCTATGTTTTTGTAGCTGCGACATAAACATATGGCAATTAGGCGGCGTGTCGTTGAACTCAATGTCAGGCCTTTTAGACAGAGACAGGCCCGTCCGCAGAAATTTTGGGGGCCTGGGACAAGAAGCCTTAACTGGGCCCCCCCTCTAAAATAAACTAACCCATAATTTATACTAACGGCAAGGTGGGTCTGGAACATTTTGAGTGGGTTACATGCAGAAAACAGACTTCTTGAGGATTATTTCTGCAGATTATTTCCGCAGCTTCATCCAGGTCAGTGTGCCGGGGGTCAGAGGTCAGTTTGGCAGGGGTCAGAGGTCAGTGCAGCAGGGGCACACTGATTTTAATAATTTTCTAAGTCTTCACGTGCAGTCAATGCACACTGGGCGTAATAGAAAGACAGTCCAATTCTGGGCCCCTTAACACCCTGTGGCCCCCGTGCAACAGACCCCTTTGCCCCCCTCAGTGTTGATGCCCCTGACCAGAGCTGACATTTACATTTATCCTGTTTCATTTGAATATGAAACTGTAGCCCATCATCACTTTGCCCTGGTTTATTTTAGAGTCATGTTCTAAAAATAACCAGGCGAAATCTGTGAAGTATCATCTTTATTTTTTACATTATTCTCTCTGTTTTTGTCTGTCAAACCCCTCACCACACACTTTATACACTTTTCTCACACAGGCGTTAACATTTTCTCACATTTCTCTCTCGTTTAAACTCTCTCAAAGTTCAAACCTTCGTAGGCGTCTTTGTCGGTGCAGAACGTTTCATCGACATTGTGGGTTTTGTCGGGGAGAAAACAAATTGCAAACGTACAGCACTTCAGAGTCACACTGAGATCCAACGTTTATGTAAATTTGTCTGAACACATTCTGTACTGGACAGGAGACACGGCACGGAGGAGACTGATGGACAATGGTCTACAGTCCAACAGCCAATCAGGACGCACAACACAATGGTCTACAGTCCAACAGCCAATCAGGACGCACGACACAATGGTCTACAGTCCAACAGCCAATCAGGACGCACGACACAATGGTCTACAGTCCAACAGCCAATCAGGACGCACGACACAATGGTCTACAGTCCAACAGCCAATCAGGACGCACGACACAATGGTCTACAGTCCAACAGCCAATCAGGACGTACGACACAATGCACGTTCAAGTCCACTTTGAGCGTCTGAAAAATCCTTTATAAAACAAATGCAGTTTTTGTAACTTCTACTTTAATAAATGTAAAATGGCGTTGATAATGACAGACGATGTGACCACGTGGCTCTTTCCCTTCCACAGTCATTTCTTGTACATTATTAATTATAGCGCATTTTATTCTTTGGAAACATTTGCATTATTTAATGTTGTTCCGTCTGTCGGCTCTACCTCCCGTCTGCCGTCGCCAGTACAGCGACTACGACACAGGTACAAAACTCTACTCCATCAGCTGGACAAAAGGTTTTTAGCGTGAAAACATTTGGCTTCTTCAGTTGTGGTCAGATTCCTGCTGGACACTGTCTTATATCTGTCTGAAGGAGGCGCTAACGACTCTGAAACTGTAAAACAAACAGGTGTGTTTCCTTCAGTTTGTTGGTTTATCGAGACCAGTCGTCCCCGTGACCCGGGACAGTCCCAGTTTGAGCCATGTGTCCTCTGTCCCAGCAGATTTATAAAAAAAAAAAAAAAAAAAAACTGTGATTTGTCCCAGGTTTATTAAAGAAATGTGCCGTGTCCCTGTTTCTGACTAATCGCCAACAGTAAAGAAGTGAATATATATTGTCATTCGTTGCTAAAATGGAAAAAAACAAGTTTGAAAATGAGAATAAAAATGTCCCGGCAGCAGTCCCTCAGATTCTGACTGACACGAGTGAGAATGGACAGTGTTCCAGTCTCTTTGCACAATTATATTTACACAAACCTGCAGATTTAGGCTGAGTTCTTCTCTCAGACTGAAAACACTCTGTTCCACCTTGTGATGTCATCATGTGGTGATACAGGAAGTGCTCCACTGTGTTTTTAATCATTTGGATCATTTCTGTCCTGGAGTTGCCTCTTATCTCGACTGAACTAAAGGTAAAAGGAGCTGTTCACTTGAAAACTACCACTTGATGACATCACAAGGTGGAACGTCGCATTTTGATCTTTGTGGATGTTACAGACTAATAATAAAGTGCGACTCAAACACGTGTGAATGAAACAAAACACAACTCTAGGTCTGTTTTTGAGGAGGAAACAGGATTAGAACACGACTTAATGCTCTCAAGAGTGTCTTTTACATAATATGGCTCTTTTAACTTGAAAACTACCACTTGATGACATCACAAGGTGGAACAGAGCATTTTGAGCTTCACATATGTGGACAGTCTAATATTAAAGACTTACTCAAACACGTGTGAATGAAACAAAACACAACTCCAGGTCTGTTTTTGTTGCAGTTTCAGCTTTAGAACGCGACTTAAACCTCATTTTTCACGATCCAGGAGCTTTAAACCCTCCTCTTTTTATAAAACTCGACACATTTCAAACAGATTGACGTCTCGGTTCCGTCATAAACTGGAGTAAGTTGTGTTTTCTCATCATTTTCTTCTTGTTGCCATGTGTCAATCAGCTGCCGTGGTGAATCAGCAGGGGGCAATGTTCTCACATCAAAGACGAGGAGGTCGAGTCCAGGACAGAGCGCCGGTTCTACTCCCACAGCCTCACACTGACCGTCGCATCCGCAGCACGGACGTTCTAATTGTGCTAAATATTTGACGCACGGCCGGGCTCTGCGATGACAACACGATCAGCAGTGAGCCACGTTTAAAGAGCCGCCGCATTTAAGATCATGTAGCATCAATAATGGAGGAGCCGGAGCCTTTGTGGGCGGCAGGAAGTCCTGAGCGAAGGAGAGAAAAATGGAGGGGTTTATTGGAGATGGAGTAACGTCTCCCCCGGTGCACATGTGTCACCCTGTTCTCCTCAAAGACAAAGCCCTGGAACTCGGGGACGATGAAAAACTGAAAAAAAAAAAAAAAAAAAAAAAATCACATTTATAATTATAATCAAAACATCAGGAAATAAATGTGTTTGAGACGATGATGGTAACAAAGAAATGAGCAGTTTGTGTGTTTTATAACCTAAACACACGATACAGGTTGAACAACAGCTGTTTTATTTTGGTTAAATCATCAGTTTTGTTGAGTTTGGGTAAAAAAATAAATAAATTTAATCGAATTTCAAGTCTCTATTACAAAAAAACTGACTCTTGTGGTGTTAAATCATGTTCTAATCCTGTTTCCTCCTCAAAAACAGACCTGGAGTTGTGTTTTGTTTCATTCACACATGTTTGAGTCGCACTTTATTATTAGTCTGTTACATCTACAAAGATCAAAATGCGACGTTCCACCTTGTGATGTCATCAAGTGGGAGTTTTCAAGTGAGCAGCTTCTTTTACCTTTAGTTCAGTAGAAACAGGACTGAAATGATCCAAATGATTCTATAAATGAAGGTGTGTGGAGTTTAAAAACACAGTGGAGCACTTCCTGTATCACCACATGATGACATCACAAGGTGGAACTGAGTGTTTTCAGTTATAAATCTGCAGGTTTGTGCGTTAACCCTTTAAGGACGGAGCACATTATAGAGTAGTATCAGCCTGGACTTTTGCCCTTTTTTCACACATCCTCCTCTATTTTATACATCCATCCTTATTTTTCTTTTGATGCAACAAATAAATGTGTAATAGCAGTTTAAGTAGAAGAAAAATATAAAAACTAATGTACTTTTGTTTAACTTTTATGGAAGCAAACATTAAAAAAAAATATATCTGGCCAGTTCAGAAACACTTTATAAAACATATTTGAACAATAATCAGTATTTATATTAGAGATGATGCAGATTGTGCTGTTTGGTTTTTACAGCTCTCTTCTTATAAAAGTGTCAGGCGTCTTTGCAGCTGAGACAATGATTTTTCCAGGTCACATTTTTTGTAATGTTCACTAAAGATTATCTGAAGTTCTGCAGCTTATGAGTTTGTATCTTTAGTAAAATATCCTTTTTGGAATATTTAGAAATAGTTTAAAATCGGTGCATTGATCATTATGTACAATAACAAGTGAAAAAACAAAAATAAGAAAATCAGACATTTTAATGATATATATTATATATAAATATATAAATATACATATATTTTTATATTATTTAAATGAAGAGGAAATTGAACAATTAAAGCCGCAAGCGGCATCGAGCGGCCCTCGCGGGCCGTGCTTCACACTCGGTCGACCCGGCACTCCCTGTAGGTGGCGCTGATGTGCCACTTGCCTCAGTTTTATTGAGCTGTTGAGCTGCACTTGTCACCAAACAATAATATTGTTTCCATGAATGGGAAAAATTGGGAGGATTCCCATAGGATAACATCAGCAGTTTGGCGCATCACCATGGCAACACGGCACAAAAAAACACATGGGTCTGATTGACTTTATTGATTGGGATGACCAAATGGAATTTTGTGTCAAATTTGATAACATTTCGGAAAACTAAATTTTCAGCCTTCCATACAAATGTATTTGTTATTCTGTAGGGGGCGCTGTTGACCCAAATTTATTTCTTTCACAAACAGTAGAATTAGGCAGGAGAAGTTTTACAACTGATTCGAATTTGAGCCAAATCGGACTTTGTGTAAACGGGAGCAAATTTTGAAATTTGAAAATTGTAAAAGTTGCGATGGAAACTGACGGACATCGTCATAAATTATATAAGTCCTGATGTCCCTCGTGTCCAGATGATGTGCGGTGATTTTCAGCTCTGCAGGTGAAGCTTCTTCAGAGTCGATAAAAATGCGACGTCAGCGAAAATGCTGATTTTGCATTTTGGAATTTGCATTTTGTTTTTTAAAAGCTCTGGACTTTCCCCACGTCACCGTGGGGTCAATGGTCATGACGTCAGGGGCCGCCATTGACCCCATTGACTTCCACTCATTTTAGCAGTAATAAATACGGGGGCTTGGATAGGGCTGGATGTCAGGAGTGTGTTTGGGACATGAGCTTCACGCTGCCTCCGTCAACATTGAGTCAAGGGGTGAAGCATGTCCCATGTGGGTTGCTAGGATACAGGAGACAGTGCAGGGGTGGCCCAACACCCTGTATGGGCCTGGGCCTAATAAATCAACAGTGCATTACATTTACAAAATGAACTGAAATATAAACATGAACTGTGCAACATTATATACATTTACAAAATGAAGGGCTTTCAATGTGTTTTCCAGTTCTGATTCAGGCAGAGTGTGGGACATCCTGAAACACTCCTCACACAGGGAGGGCAGCGTCTACAGAGCTCGCACTGACGCCGTCCCATACCGGCCTTTTGGCTTTTTGATTGTCCAGAACTGGTGAGGACAGGGAGGTGGTTGGATGTGGGCACTTTGGGCTTTGGGGGGGGGGGGGGGGGGGGGGGGGGGGGGCTGTTGTTGTAAAAAAAAAAATCAAAACATGATTTATTTGTCTGACAGTTGCAATAAATTATATCAGTAATTATCAATAAACAATGTGTTTTGAACATGTGTGTGCATGTTCTGCCTCCTGTAGAACATGGAGGTAGAACATGTCTCTGACTCACAGCACATTTTATTTGGTGCTTCTATTTTGTCAATGAATTTGTCCAGTGCATTTATAATTTAGTGCTTATGTGTCTAAAGGTTTTACAGATGCATAAACTAAATTAGTATTTTATTTGCAATTTAGTAAACGAGACTATTCTTGGCGCTACAAAAACTTCAACTCGCGCCAAGCAGCTTTACTCCCGCGAAATACAGATGTGCACATAGTATGTACTATAGAACCAGAACTGTACTGTGCACGACTTTACAGAGCAGATTTACTGTAACACACACACTTTGCTCGCTCTTATTTAGATAATGAAATGTCTTTGACGACACTTCCCTGGAGTGAGAGGACTGCACAGCGGGTGTGTCTCCTCCACCAGACAAGAGTCTTTCTTGTCGCTGTCCACCACTAAGTTCACCTCCTTCTTCCCCGTTTTTCGTTTTGAAAACACGGCCAAATAAGACTACCTCCCCAACGATGTAAATTATGTCAAAAACTTGATGAACTAATTCCACAACGACTGCGAGGCTCAATCAGCAGTGACTGAGACCTCCTCGCTCTGATTGGTCGTCTCCGAGGGACGTCAGCACATGACCGTAATGACAGTAACTCATTTAAAGAGCCCCAGGCCTCTGCTTTGAGACGCCCTTTGAATTTACACCATAGAACAATCGGTTGCGGAGTTACAGTAACGGAAAGTCCACAACCGCGAATCTATCACCGACGACAGCGTCCGACGATATAGAGTTAAACATGAGAATGAAACAAAAACACAACTCCAGGTCTGTGTGTGACGAGGAAACGACATCAGAACAAAGAGAACAGCGTCACATGGCACTTCCTGTGTCACCACATGACATCACAAGGTGGAACAGAGACGTGATTTTAACGATCCAAAACAGCCACTGTTGCCAGCAGAGGGCGTAAATCCCTTTAATGACATGATGTAACAACAGAGACAAACTAAATACGCTAAATACTAAATACTTTTCTAAAACTGCAAAATTAATAATAAAAAATAATAGTTTGAACAGTTCTAATTATCACGGTTTTAACGATACACTCGATGACACTTTTCTGCACAGGTCGACATGACGGTTTCCCGACCTGTGACCTGCTCGGACGCCGAACACGTTTAAACTGTGAAACATCCCGGGCAAAACAATAACATCTCCATGGAGACGAGCAGAAAAGTTACACAGTGAGTCTTTAAGTGCGATCGTTTCCTCTACAAACGGCGTCGTCTTATCGTCTAAACAGAACTAACCTCTGCAAACACGACGCTCTTTGAACCGGCCGCTGTGAAAACGATAAACGCTAATTCAGCTCGAGTAAAACAACAAACAAACAAATGGATAAGTGTCCCACAGCGCCCCCTGTGTTAGACTTCGATTAGACGCAGCTTGTTTCTGGAGTGATCGTGTTTATCTTCAAACACAGGAGCCGTCAGGGAAGAATCTGAGACGATAAAAAGACAAAACGACCTCAGAACAAAAACACAATTACACAACACAATAGTTTGATAAACACGTGTCGTATTAATGTTTATAACTCGTGTTTAGCGTTTGATATGCACCAGTAACTTCAAATGGTTTTTACATTTTTATTTATTTATTTTACAAAATTCTTACTTTAATTAAAAAAAGAAATTTGCCAACTTAGACGTTAAACTTTATACATCCAGAAAGGAAAGAACACAGCACAATTTTGGATTGTAAGCGGTTACTTTTTCCTCGCGCTCTGAACCCCACAGTTTATACAACGGTGCGGCTAATTTATAGACTTTTACTGGCTAATGTCCACCGGGGGGCGCTCTCTGACAGTAAACGCAAAAGTGAGACAGACGTGGGGAAAGAAAAGTACTTTTGATTTTGAACTGACATTTTGTGCATCACACACAGCCTCATCATGAAAAACACACGAAGAAATGAGTCAAAGAAGGAAATAGAGCCACTGCACGAACGTTTGACCAACAAAGAAGGAAATAGAGCCACTGCACGTACGTTTGACCAACAAAGAAGGAAATAGAGCCACTGCACGCAAGTTTGACCAACAAAGAAGGAAATAGAGCCACTGCACGTAAGTTTGACCAACAAAGAAGGAAATAGAGCCACTGCGCGTAAGTTTGACCAACAAAGAAGGAAATAGAGCCACTGCGCGAACGTTTGACCAACAAAGAAGGAAATAGAGCCACTGCACGCAAGTTTGACCAACAAAGAAGGAAATATAGCAAACAACGAAGTTAAATCTGTCAAATGGACAAATCTTGTAGGAGTGAAGACGTTTCTCTGTTCATCCAAGTCTCTTCTTCAGTTCTGGTCAGATGCTGTTGGCCACTGCCTTTAAAGAAGGAAATAGAGCCACAGCACGTGAGCTTGACCTCAATGAACCGATGGAGTGACGTTGGGGGCAGTAGCGGGAAGAACTTTTGGCCCTCCTGGCCCTCCTCCACCCGCCTCCCTCTCCTCCTCGCCCGGTCTTCCTCCTCCTCGCCCGGTCTTCCTCCTCCTCGCCCAGGTCTTCCTCCTCCTCGCCCGGTCTTCCTCCTCCTCGCCCGGTCTTCCTCCTCCTCGCCCAGGTCTTCCTCCTCCTCGCCTGGCCGATTTTTCTTGTTGTTTTGTTTGTGTGTTGTTTGTTTTTGTGTGTTGTTTTGTTTTTGTGTGTTGTTTTGTTTTTGTGTGTTGTTTTGTTTTTGTGTGTTTTTGTGTGTTGTGTGTTTTTGTGTGTTGTTGTGTTTTTGTGTGTATATCTCGGTGGCTGAGTGGCTCATGTCTCACAGCAGAAGGTTTGGTTGATCCCCGGGTCACCAGGTCTTTCTGTGTGGAGTTTTTCATGTTTCTCCTCGTGTCTGGATGGGTTTCCTCCGGGTACTCCGGTTTCCCCCATCAACCAAAACATGAACGCCCTTCAAGACAACTGTTGTTGTGATTTTGGGCGTTACAAAAATAAAATGAATTGAACTTAGTCAATGTAAAAACACGACAAAAGCTTCAGAGGAAATAAAAGCAGATGGTTCGTGTTGGTGCTGTTTTATTTTCTAAACCTGCAGGCGTGTTCTTCTGTGTTGATGCCGATTTTCAGGCACAGTTTGAAAAAAGCGTGTCTTAAATTAAAACTCAAAAAAACCTCCGTGTTCCGTCTTTCTGTGTAAATATCTCATGTTACAAGAAAACCTGTGGCTTCTTTATGTACAAATGTCCTTTTATAATTCAGGTGAGCTCTATAGACCGAAAATGACGGTCCATGGTAAAAATACATTTAAATAAGTAACAAAAATATAAAGTAAAGTGGTCCATAGAGTGCACTGGTCTAAGAGGAAGCTGCTTGAATCCAAACTGTGTAAATACAGTTTAGTCTGAGCTCGTGTCTCATGTTTCTGTTCGGTCTTTTTCACAAACTGAGACACTATTTTTGATTCTCGTTCTGTCTGTGTTGTGTTGTTTGTGTGAGAGTTCGGCGATCTCCACTGACGGCTCTTTTTGGGGGATTCTTCCAGCCGATCTCTGTCCCTGTTCTTTGTCTGATCCCTGTTCTTTGTCGTTGACCTCGTTTGTCGTCCTCACACTGTGTCCAGTTTGCCCTGATGCTCTGGACCCTCCCACTCACTCAGAGGAGAAAAGACGTCCTCGTTTTACGAAACTGGAGAAAATGAGACGCTCTCAAATAAATAAACTCTGATTCTAAATTTACTGAAGTGTTTTGACCTTTTTTTGATCATGTCTTTGACCCTGGAGACGACCTCATGTCTTTTATTCCACATATTCCTGGATCTGGCGTGGCTGATGTAACTGTGCTGGATGTTTTAGTTGCACATTTTAGTTTTTTTTTAAGTTTTTGTTTATTTTAACTCATCTATTTTGCAAATTCCGTGCTTTTATTGCTGAAAAATATCTTGTAAAAGTCCTTGCTTTCTGAGACGGGGGCATCTCCTGCTCGTCTCCATGGAGATAACTTTAACGCCTCACTGTGGGACATTTCAGGCAAAGCAATAATTTCTCCACGAGACAAACAGGTAGAGAACCCCCCACGAAAAAGTTACACAGTCCACCTTTAACATTTTTGTTTTGTTTGTTGTTGTGAAGGTTCGACAGATACAACAACTCACCGCTATGTAAAAGATAATACTCCCTACAACTGTCTCCATGGAAACAGACCAGCCCCAGACAAGTTACACAGTGCAGCTTTAACAGCGGCAGCGCTCGTAAAGAGAAAAGGTTAATTTTCAGATGTGCATTTGATGTGAAGACGTGAACCAGGACAGTCAGCCTCGTGTTTTAAGTTTGTGAAAATAGAACGAACCGGAAACGCTCGAGACGCAAAAACACAAAGACACAAATACACAAAGACACAAATACACAAAGACACAAAAACACAAAGACCAGGCTCAAGTTTTCACAAAATGTCTGAAACAAGATCCAAGTCGCTCCGTGGCATCGAGAAAAGTGCAGCACTGATGGTGTTTTGCGTTGTTATGTGTTGTTGTGCGTTGTGTTGTGTGTGTTGTTGTGTGGTGTTGTGCGTTGTGTTGTGTGTTGTTGTGTGGTGGTGTGTGTGTTGTTGTGTGGTTTTGTGCGTTGTGTTGTGTGTGTTATTGTGCATTGTTGTGCATTGGGTGTTGTGTGGTGTTGTGCGTTGTGTTGTGTGTGCTGTTGTGTGGTGTTGTGTGTGCTGTTGTGTGGTGTTGTGTGTGTTGTTGTGTGGTGTTGTGCGTTGTGTTGTGTGTTGTTGTGTGGTGGTGTGTGTGTTGTTGTGTGGTGTTGTGCGTTGTGTTGTGTGTGTTATTGTACGTGGTGTTGTGTATAGTGTTGTGTGTGGTGTTGTGCTTTATTCTGCATTGTTGTGCGTTGTGTGTTGTGCGTTGTATTGTGTGGTGTTGTGTGTTATTGTGCGTTGTGTGTGTTATTGTGCGCTGTTGTGCGTTGTGTTTGTGCAGTGTGCTCGTCGCAGTGACGCAGCAAACATCTGAGCTCATCTCTTTCTCATAAAAGGGAATAGATTAATATGTTGAGCAAATGAAGGAGGATCAGGAGACGCAGCTGCGATGGAATTCTGTGCAAAAGTTGAAACACGATCAGTTTGATTTGGGGATAAAACCTAAGAACAAATGTAAATATAAGTTACACAATCAGCAGAGACACAGTTTTTACACAAAAACATCAAAAATAATCATTTCATTTGTCAAATATTTTATCTGTGGACATGTTGGAGTTTTTGGTGGTTGCTAGGTAACAGTGACGGAATTTCTGACTGTTATATAAATGGACATAGCTAACCAGCTAGCCACGTTACAAACAGGAAGTGATCATGAGCTCGTCAGACTCGTCGTTTTGGTCTTAAATGTTCGTATTAACCCTCTACATGATCTTTTTTATTTTTAAGTTATTTTGACTTTTTTTTTTGTTATTTTGACTTTTTTTTTTGTTGTTTTTGTTATTCCAAGGCTTTTTAAAATTTTCATTTATTTATTTATTTTTTGGTATTTTTAGGTTTATTTTCTTTTATTTTTGTTATTTTGAGTTTTTGTTTTTTTTTACTTTGAGGGTTTTTTATTTTTTATTTTTACATTTTTTTTTTTTTTTTTTTACTTTTATTTATTTTTAATTTTTTTTTAAACTGTCCCCTCTCTCTGTCTCTGCTGCTTCAGACTCATTTTGGTCTTAAATGTTCGTATTAACCCTCTACATGATCCTGGGGTTTTTATTTCACTATTGTGTCTGTAAATCAAGATCTGAACATTAATAACAGACAAATCAGGTCCTTCTTTCCGCTAGCGTTAGCAACAGGTTTGATTGACAGCGTTGCTAAGCGTCCGCTCCCTGATAAACCAGTGGTGTGAGCGGGAAGGGGCGTTACTTTAAACATCCTCACTCCTTATTGGCTCTTTGGTTGCTATGATACTCGTGGTTGGTCTAACGGTTAATTAATTAATTAATTTAATAAAAAATATATATATATATATATTTTATTCATTAATCATTTTTAAGATCATAACAGTGATACATTTACATTTGTGCGGTGTTGTGAATGTTTAGTTTAAAGTTGTAAAAATACTTCCTTCTTCCGGGTTTTCTTGGCGCTCGTGTCAAGTCCTGCCCCAGAGCAGAATTTAAGACAAGAAATAAAATAAAAGTTTTCAGTTCACCAGTTTGTCCCAGTACCAGGCCAAAGTGGGATGTATTTTTTATGTGTTTCTATGTAATTTGTGTAAATTATATGTAACGCTGAGTCGGCTCGGACTGACTGTTTAACTTAAGTCACGTTGTTTTACTGTAGAGGATCAGAAAAGAGCCATAAACTATGAATGAAAAGCAGACACAGGGTAAAATGAAAATATGAATATTATAGATATTTCAATGTGCAGATACATATAACCAGGTCTGTAATAATATTCAATAAATACAACATGTGTATATGATAGACATGTATATTAATATATATTATAGACAGGAAGAAATGCAACGAATGAAAATCAAACCCAAAGGACGACTTCAGGAGAGACAAATGTTTCTAGTCCCGTGAAACGACTGAATGTCCATGTCCTCTGCAATATGTCCATGTCTTTTGAACCGTGTTTCAAAGTTCAAAGTTCAATCTAAGAATAAATAAAGTTGGATTTCCTACCACAGTGTGGTGTTTGTATCTCGCCATCACGAGACTGAAGAGGAATCTCCTTTTACCAGAAGAGGAAAAGAAAAACCTGCACATGGTCAAAGGAAAAAAAAAATTTAATTCACATCATTAATTAGAGCTGTAAGCCTCCGAACTAATGACATAAATATAAATTAGCAATTATTTTGAAATGCCATAAATTTAAATGTTCAATAAATTTAGAAATTAAATTCCTAGATTGTTACATTAACAACACTGAGCTCAATAACAGGTCAAAGTGCACCTTTAAATCTAAATGAGCTGTAAAGCTTACAGTTCATCAATAGCTTTAAAAGCTTATCAAATATTTTCAAATCAAATTCACTTAGAATCATCTGCACAAAAAAAATCTAAATATGCAGCTCCATTCATTCATAATACATCACAGTACAAAACTATCATGGCCGCCAAAAGAGTAACTCAAAATAACAAAAACGGACACTAAAACGGGCGCACATAACATAAATGAAAGTGTCCTTTAAATGTTACAGGTTTGGCCTTTAATTCGGCAGGAATAATAAATCAAATAATGTCCGTATTTAATCAATAAACGCGCTAATAGGTCGCGCTAATAACGCGCTAGCATTAGCCGAATTAGCTGCGGCCTCCAGGGAGTTTTGAATACTCAAACGCACGATAGCGGTAAAGTGGCGTGTGTTTAACTGTTTAACTAAAACAACGGAAACTTAACGTGACATCGTGACTCACCGATGAGCGGAAGATCAGATGGACGGAAAGTGGAGGAAGAATGAGCCACGGAAAAGTTAGGACGAGAACTCCAGAAACAAACAGCAGCAACAGCAGCACAGAGAGCAGCAAACAGGAAGTGACGGGGCGGGGCCAGGTGATACTGAAGGGGCGGGGCCAGGTGATACTGAAGGGGCGGGGCCAGGTGAAACTGAAGGGGCGGGACCAGGTGATACTGAAGGGGCGGGGCCAGGTGATACTGAAGGGTCTCGTGTCTTGTGTCTCGTGTCTCGTGTCTCGTGTCTCGTGTCTCGTGTCTCGTGTCTCGTGTCTCGTGTCTCGTGTGTGATGTGATTCTTTCCGTGATGTGGTTCTGTGTCAGTAAAATTATAAACCTAAAAAATATGTTTAAAAATGTGTGAAATCTTAAATATAATGATAGTAACTGTGTTGTAGTAAAATGAGACTTTTTACAGCTCTGTGTTTGCTCATAAAAACACACACGCTCCTTGTTTATTGTCTAATACAGATCATTTCATGCAAGAAATTTGACATATTTTAAATTCAGTGTGATTTGTGTCTGATTTACGCACAAACTCAGTGTTTTCATTGGAGTGGGATCCACGTCTGTGAAATGAGACGGACTTTATTTTAGCAGCACTTTGGGTTTTTATGTGCAGAGAAAACGCTTCAGATTCAGCCGCTGTGTTTTATTTTTGGAAAAGAGTTTGAGCAGGTTAAGGATCTAGAGAAGAGGAGCAGGAGGAGCAGCAGGAGCAGGAGGAGGAGGAGGAGCAGGAGGAGGAGGAGCAGGAGGAGGAGGAGCAGGAGGAGCAGGAGGAGCAGGAGGAGGAGGAGCAGGAGGAGCAGGAGGAGGAGCAGGAGGAGGAGGAGCAGGAGGAGGAGGAGCAGGAGGAGTAGGAGGAGGAGGAGGAGCAGGAGGAGCAGCAGGAGGAGGAGGAGCAGGAGGAGCAGCAGGAGGAGCAGGAGGAGCAGCAGGAGGAGCAGGAGGAGGAGCAGGAGCAGGAGGAGCAGCAGGAGCAGGAGGAGGAGCAGGAGGAGCAGGAGGAGGAGCAGGAGGAGGAGGAGCAGGAGGAGGAGCAGGAGGAGGAGGAGCAGGAGGAGTAGGAGGAGGAGGAGGAGGAGCAGGAGGAGGAGCAGGAGGAGCAGCAGGAGCAGGAGGAGGAGGAGGAGGAGCAGGAGGAGGAGGAGCAGGAGGAGCAGCAGGAGCAGGAGGAGGAGGAGGAGGAGCAGGAGGAGGAGCAGGAGGAGCAGGAGGAGCAGGAGGAGGAGGAGGAGCAGGAGGGAAAAAATGAGGCCAGTGAACAGAGCAGTGCAACACGAGCATCGATCTACTGCACAAACACAACAACCCCACAGACACATTTGAACAGCATTCGGTTTTTAAAATTCAAATATTTAGAGGTGTTTTTTTTGTACTGACAAGTCACTTGTATAATCTGAAAAAATATAGACACATTTGACACACAGGGACTTTTCTTTATTATTATTATTTTATTTCATCTCTTTCTGTTCTTAGTAGCACACAGTACACAGTACACAGTACACAGTACACAGTACACAGTACACAGTACACAGTACACAGTACACAGTACACAGTACACAGTACACATGGTGCACTACCTGCTCGTCTCCATGGAGATGTTACTGTCTTGCCTGGAATGTTCCACAGTATTTTGCATTTGTCCAATCAGAGGTTTATTTTTCTTACTCAGAAACACATGTAAAGACAAAGTGCATTTTATCTGTGAGGGAGACGCCTCTCCACTGATCTGACCTGTAACATGTCCTGGTGTCCTCATCACCTGTGTGTCTCTAAAGACAGATGTTTAATGCCATACTGCGGAACATTACACAATATCATCTCTGTGGAGACAAACAGTCAGTGAACCCTCCATCAGAAAAGTTACATAGTGCAGCATTAAGGCGTTTTTTGTGAAATTTACCAGATAAAATTATTATTGACATTGTTAATAGTTGTTGTTGTTGTTGTTGACTTGATGGGAGAGTTTAAATTCTGACTCATTTATTGAGTTTGATTTAAACAAAACACATTCAAGTCCCTGAGTTGACCTGAGTTTATATAAAGTCACATATACACACACACACACACACACACACACACACACACACCCCTACACACACACCCACACACACACTCATCTTTAATTCTGCTTAAACTCCATCCCGTCCCACAGGCTTTAGAGACGCCTCTGAGCCAATCACAGCCCTGCTCTGAGTCACATGACACTGCTCTGGAATATTTAAACACTGCATACATTTAGTACACACACACACACACACCCCCCTATACACGCACACACGTGTGCACACACGCACACACGTACACAAACACATATATACACAAACATATATACACATACACACACAGACACACACAGACACGTGCACACACACGTGCACCCCTACGTGCGCGCGCACACACACGCGCACACACGTGCACTATGTAAATGACCTGATTCTGCTCATTGTTTTTATGTCGAGTGAAACTTGCAGCATTTTTATGTTAAATGGACAAAACGACAAAACGACACAGAGAAATGATAAATGTTTAGTTTTACTGTTTCTTATGAACAACAATCACTTCAGATGTGACTTTTTCAAAAGGTTTTCAAATTTTTATTTATTTTTTGTCAAATTTAAAAATAAAATAAATAAATAAAGATAAAATTTGGGTATTGATATTATAGAAATGTTAGTCTTATTTATTACATTTTTATTTTTATATATTATATTATATATTTTAATTTATAGATTAAATTGGAATCTAATGTTTGATTTTTTTTAAAAACATATAATTAGAATATTAGTAATAACCAGCATTTTTTTATTTAGTAAAATATATTTAGAAAATGTGAGACTTCACTTTTTAAGTTTTACTTTTAAACATAAAAAATCCTGTTTTATAAATTCAGATTTATTCTGGATTTTCTTGTTTTTTATTTTAATTGGACCAACGTGACTTACATTTATTCACATTTCAAATTATATTCAAATTCAGATTCTTCCTTGAAATTCTGACACGAACAAATCAAATCTGGAACATTTTAAAATTCAGAATCTTGTATTTATTTTTTTTATTTTGATTGTGAAATTCACAAAACTCGACTTTGTTACAGTTGAGATTTTGAGTTGAGCCTGAAACGACGACGAGACGAAACGGGACTAAAGGAAAAGACACGACTGTATCTGTCCTCCTCCTCTCCTCCTCCTCCTCCTCTCCCCCTCTCCTCCTCTCCTCCTCCTCCTCCTCCTCCTCCTCTCCTCCTATGTGTGTCTCTCTTTCTCTCTCTCTCTGTCTATGTGTCTCTCTTTCTCTCTCTCTTTCTCTCTCTCCTTCATGCGCTGGAATGTCTCTGTGTCGTTTATTTCTCATACGTCTCTTCTGTTGTTAAACTCTGCTGCTCGCCGTCTCACAGACCTGACGCTTTTTTTTTACTCCTCCAAATCTAATGACGACATCTGCTGCACAGGAAGAGAGGAGGAAGAGGAGTGCAGGAAAACAGGACAGAGGAAGAGAGAAGAGAGAAGGAGGAGTGGAGGAAAAGAGGCAGAGTGGAGGATATATTTTTCCAGAAAGTGAAATGTGACGTGTTTCTCCTGGAGACACGTTGGTCGTTGCACAAAATGTTTTCTGTGTGAGTTTCTCTGACAATTTAAACATCGTCCAGAAGAAGAAGAAGAAGGAGAAGAAGATCTGAGGGACACAGTTTCAGGTTCTGTGTCTGATTTTTACAGTTTTAAAAACCTGCAAAACAAAACACGTTTATTTAATCCATTTTAGACGAGTTTATTTGAAAAACAACAGGACTAAACCAGGACTAAACCAGGACTAAACCAGGACTGAACCAGGACTGAACCAGGACTAAACCAGGACTAAACCAGGACTGAACCAGGACTGAACCAGGACTAAACCAGGACTAAACCAGGACTGAACCAGGACTGAACCAGGACTAAACCAGGACTAAACCAGGACTGAACCAGGAGTCCTTTGGCATTTAGAACATCCTAAATATTCACCAAGATGAGTTTTTAAGAGTTTCTCTCTCAGAGACCAGAGCAAAGTTTTTCCATCATAGTAAATCTAAAAAACACGACTGATTTTAACATTTTAATCTTATTTTTTTTGGAGAATAAACCCCTTGAAATGGCCCATCTCGATCTCGAGGCTGAAGCTCAGACTCGTTTCTTATGTAACGTCTGAATGTTCTAAAGAGTGTGAGCGCCACCTGCAGCTGAGTGTGAGCGGGCGAAGCAGACGGGTGAAGCAGACGGGTGGTGGTGTTGTTGCGGATGCTTCTTAAAGGGCCAGTACTGGACTTTTCTGTTGTATTTGAGCTGAATCAGGCTCTGGTGCGTGAGCTGCTCTGGAGGTCGTGTCCGCTCTGCTTCTGCTTTTAATTACAAACCATTTTACTGTCTCATAATAAAAAAACGAGCTTCATCGTCAAAACTCCAGCCCAGTGTCAAACGGCTGTGAAAAGTGCTTATAAACTCATCACCGTGAATACTTAGGATGCTCAGAATGAATAAGGTCAGTGAGGAAGACACTGTTTAAAATCAACTACGTCTGACGATGAAAACCTCCACTCCACCTGCTGAAAGTCTGAGGGTTTATTTTATGTTTATTTTAGTTTGTAATTTGAACAAACAAAAATATACAAATAAAAATAGGTAGAAAAAAAATCACTATATTTTATAAAACTTTAAAATCAATGCATGAAATACTTTTACTTTTTACTCTTTAAGTACATTTTTAGACGGCTGTTTTAATACTTTTACTTAAGGATTTTTTTTTTGCTCTGGTATCTGTACTTTTACTTAAGAATATTGAGTACTTTTTACACCAATAATAATAAAAATAAATAAAGAAAAAATAAAATAAATAAATAAAATAAAATAATAATAATAATAATAATAATAATAATAATAATAATAATAATAATAATAATAATAATAATAATAATAATAATAAACAATAATCTAATAATGTGAAAAAATATAAATCAATTTAAAAAAAAACTGTACTGTGTGTTGGTACTTGCCGTCAAGACTCCCCGGGGGTGTGATGCTAACTGGAGGCACTGCTCCGTCCAAAGCTCCGCCCCCTAAAGCCCGACTCCAGCCTGATCCTCGTTCAACACAATCTGACCAGAAAGAACCGCTCCGATTGAAACCACAGCAGGTTAGCGGACGTCCACTTCACGTGACATTACAGCCACAAGCTAGCTAGCGTTAGCCCACACTCACACTCGCGCTTCTTGTTCAAAGTCAAACTCATAAACTGGAACAAACTCGCTCTGATCACAGGCCCCTGAAAATGTGCTGTTCAAAAACTCAAATTAAAACTCGTAACTCAACACACTTTCACTTTCTCGACCCACTTTCAACCCGCTAACGATACGACTGAGGCGCTAACGACACTGCGCTATTAAAGCTAAAAAAGTCCAGTTAAAGAGCCCATGTCACACTATTCTCTGATCTGTCCTAACGTCGTTTCCTCGTCACAAACAGACCTGGAGTTGTGTTTTGTTTCATTCACACTTAAAAAACTACCACTTGATGACATCACAAGGTGGAACGTCGCATTTTGATCTTTGTAGATGTGACAGACTAATAATAAAGTGTGACTCAAACATGTGTGAATGAAACAAAACACAACTCGAGTGGCGTGTTGTGTGTCGTGTGTGGCGTGTTGTGTGGCATGTTGTGTGGCGTGTCGTGTTGCGTGTCGTGTGGCGTGTTCAGCTCCAGCTCGCTCTCGCTGTCACTTCTCTCGTGTTTGAGCGGCCGAGCAGTATTTCCTCCACGCTCCTCAGTGGAGTCATGCGGTTCGTCCAAGTCGTATATTCTTATTTACTTGTTATTGTTTTTTTCGGTAGCGCGGCGCCCGTCTGAGCTGCCACTCTCACAATTTCTCCCGTTAATGAGCGAGATTTTTCCTCCAAACCGGCGCAGACGGGGACTCCTCTGGTTTACGCCGCGCTCACATGAAGCTCGCGGCGCACGGGGGGGGGTTTGCTAAGACAATCAAAAGTGTCTCGTGATGTTTTATAATTATTACACGAGCCGCTTTTGAACTGCCAACTTATTTTTTATCATCAACATAAACGTACTATAAATGTGAGCGGGCTTGCATCTCCATAAACACGACTCGTACTTGACCTTGATGAGAGTCTCCGCCATAGAAACGTTGTTCTTTTAGCTAATTTAAGTCCAATTTTGACATTTTATTTCCTATACGATGATCCAGGTGAACGCCCCTTACAAAACATGTGGCTGTACTATGAGCGGGCTTCTCCACAGACCTGACATGTAACTTTCCCTGCTTGTCCCCATGGAAAGGTCTACGGAAAAGCAAGCCCACTCATACACTGCCTGGCTAAAAAAAGAAAAGTCACCACCCAAAGAAAAAAGGTCACACACTCTCTCATGCTCCTGATCCTGAATCCTGGAGTTTTCATCTTGGAATAAGCCCAAAAATCCACAGATGGAGTAACCTGGTCATTCAGTTTATTCAGGTGTCAGCTGACCTCACTCTGCTGGACCTCGACCGGACCGACTGCAGGAGGAGACGACCTGTTTGTTTAGTTAAATCCAGCTGGAAACTTTTTTTTGACCAGGCGGTGTAAAGTAAACCAGGGGACGTCAAACACATTTTCACCGAGGGCCACACCAGAGCCAGATGTAAAATAAATGTAACAACTTTTTTACTTTACCGTTTCTGTATTTATGACTTATCCAAGTTAAAAATGTTGCATATTAATTTTCCTAGATGTAAAAATATGGCTGTGTAACGTGTATCTCTTGATAAAATGACATGTTAAAACCACCAAATCTTTTAACTTACCCAGTCGAGGGCCACTTATAATAATGTGGAGGGCCAGATTTTGCCCGCGGGCCTTGAGTTTGACACATGTGATATAGACATGTGCTTTGTGAGGCGCGTTTTAATGATGGGACGTACGGCTCTTTAATGGGATCTGAATCTTTTGGATCCATTGGGCGAAGATGAAGTGAAAAATCGGCACTAATCACAGACTCATAATGTTTTTCTAATTATTACAAACACACGCCTCAGAACACGCCCACGAACACGCCCCCGAACACGCCCCCACGACAAACAGAACATATGTAGCATGTAGTCGTCTGCAGGCATCGTGTGTGTGTTTGTGTGTGTGTTTGTGCGGCGGTTGTGCTTATTTGGTTGTGGTTATTCAGAAGTAACTGTCAAAATGGATGTAAACCTGTCTGGAAATATGACTAATGAGGTGAGAAAAGTAGCGTTGGTAAAGACTCAAAACCGCCGAGATCCGGTTCGGTTCCCAAAGCTCCTCCAAAGCCTTAAACTAAACCAAATTACATGTTCCCAAACCGAACCTTAAGCTTGATTTGCTGGAGAAATGATAGATCAAAAACGTCAAAAGTGAGCGGTTGCTAGCATAGCGCCAACGCTAACTGGATGTTTTTTTGGTGGGAAAACAAATGTGTACTCAAAACAGCATCTGGAAACTGTTTTATCTGCAACTGCGAGATAGGGCCACCGTTGAAACGCAACTGGAAGGATCAGAATAAAACGAAATGCAAAATAATGAGCTACGTCTTAAATTAAACTTATTCAGAATCCACTTTTCAGATGTTTCTCCATGTTCTAGTCGTTTCTTCTTGTTGAGCCTCTGAAGTTGTATTTGGATTGATTCATGTTTGAGTTTAATCTTTAATCGATTATTTTCATGACGCCATTTTGTGACACGCCCCCTGTGACACGCCCCCTGTGACACGCCCACTGTGACACGCCCACTGTGACACGCCCCCTGTGACACGCCCCCTGTGACGTCCGCTCTTCCTTCTCCAGTTTTATTTTCTTGATACTCGTAGGATTCTGCAGCGTCGCGTCGTCATTTTGGTACAAATTTAAAAAATGCTCTGCTCTAGTGTGATGTGCCTCTGTCCATAGGGGGCGACACAGCGACACGCCTCTTTATTGTCATGACGTTTACGGTGACGTCAGCTCCACTGGACGCCACCGTTTTCTGACTCGTTTTAGATGAACATTGTGATTTAAAAAGTGTAAATTATAACAGAATGATATCAGAGATTATAACTCGCTCAGTCTGTTTTCTTTAAAAACACATACAGGTCACACTGGGACGCTCTGAGGTTTTGTGCGTTTTGCCAGTTTTAAAATGATGCTGTTGCGAGATCAGATCCGTGCCTTGGTAGAGGTCCATGCTCTGTGTAACATACCCACACACAAACCGCACATGTTTACTTTCAAACGTGCACGTTTGTGATCAGAAAACCACAATTTTCAACAATCCGCGCTCTAGATTTCAAGGCGTTTCCCCCATGATGCCTCTTAATTATAAGATAAACATGGCGTCTGCAGAGCGCGCCCTCTGACACCGCCGTAAACACCACACAAACATATAGTTAGCTTGGCGCTGCGTTGCCTCTTGTTAGCGTCCTGCGTGCTAAATGTATCTGACGGGGCTGTTTAGCTCTTTGTGCTCCGGCCGCATTCATCTCCGCTCAAAGACTCTCGGGGTTGATCTTCCATTCTCTTTGTAGCAGCAGATCCAGCCTCTTCTTCGCACAGAGCCGGGGCGGAGCGCTGACGAGGCGCGGGAGAGTAAAACCGGCACATTTCGGTCCGACTACAGCCTTCAAAGCCGCTCACACTTCCACCATCCTTTTTTCCCCCTCTTTTTTCCCTCCTTCTCCTCCTCACATTTGCGTGTGTTATGTTCACTTTTGGAGCGACACGAGTGAAATGAATTGTGAGCAGAGGTGTAACAGCTGCCAGGCGGCCATGTTGGATGAGAGGAGCAGACATGTTATAAAGTGGGATTAGGCGGGTGATGTACGCGCCGCCGAGCGAGCGCCGTCAGCGAAAACCTGTGGCTCGTGTGAAAACTCGCACCCGCCGTGAGCGAAGGAGGTGTGATCCGATTGGCTCTGTGCGATTACAAACGTCTGCAGTCGTATCAATGACAGTTTAATGATGCGACTAAAGTGTGTCAAGTTTAAACACGAAAACAGCAGCTTCTCACACAAAGCAGCGGCCACGAGAAGAAACTGATTCTACAGCGGAGGAAAGAGACAACAGCACATGCTAATGCTAATGAGACAGGTATGCTAATGCTAAGGCTAATGCTAACGAGACTGTTGATCAGTTAAACAGAAGTTACATTATTTTTGTATAATGGTGAATGAGGAACAGTCACATTTTTATACAGAGATTTTCCACCTTCAAGGGTCAAAGTGCATTTTACATCAATGAACCACACACACACACACACACACCCACACCCCTTCACACACACACACACACACACACGTTCACACACACACGGGGGTGAGGGGCTTAAGTGTCTTGCCCAAGGACACAACAGCAGCATTCATATGTGGGAGCTGTGACGTTTATGTGGGTTGGAAAGCAGATTTCGAACTCTATTATCAACATAAATGGATTTAAAGCATAAGTAAAGCTTTTATTGCACTGAAAATGTGAGCGTACTCGCATTTCCATAAACCCGACTTGTACTTGGCCTTGAGGAGTCTCCATGGAAACACTGTTCCTTTAGTAAACCAAAGTTCAGTTTTAACGTCTTATTTTCTACACAGTGACGCAGGTGACATGGTGTTTAAATATTACTGTTTTGTTAAAGCCCCACTGTGTGACATTTGGGCCAACTGCGGGGATACTTTAAGTCATAACATTCCAGATAAAACAATAACATTTCCATGGAGACAAGCAGGTCTATGGAGAAGCAAGCCCTCTTATCGTACAGACACAAGGTTTAGAAGGTTTTAGTGATGGGACTCACGGCTCTTCAAATCTTTTGGATCGGTTCATTTCAAAGAGCCGTTCAAAAGTCCGGCTCTTTCTGGCTCTTTTTATATTTTTTTATGTGACAGAAGCTGATGTGAAAACTTAAGTTAATGACAGAACGATCAAGACTGAGACGATTTTAAAAGAGCCGCTCCACAGAGCCGCTCCACAGAGCCGCTCCACAGAGCCGCTCCGTCACCATCACGTTTTACACTTTTAATAAAATAAATCAGATTTCGTTCTGTTTTTCCTCCTCGTTTCTTCTGGTTCTGCTCCATCACTTGAGTTTGACTCATTATAACGGTTTATCTTTTCTCTCTTGGTTGTTTGGTCGTGACCTTGGAGGCCGCTGCGCTCGTGCCCCGCGGTCAAACGCCGCCCCCTCCCTCCTCCGTCGCCATGCCGATTTTAAAATGCCAAAAATATGGAGCTTTTTGTTGTTGCTATTACCACCTAATGTGCTGTAATTAACCAAATGATGAGAGAGCGCGGCCCGGCTGCACCTGACGCCCAAACATTTAAAAGGCAAAACATTTAAAAGGCAAAGGGCCGACCTGAATAATAATCAGCTCAGAATTAAACAGATTCAGTCGGTCTGATCGATTAAAGCCCCGTATTTTTATTCACGAGAAATTAACAAAAACAGTGAATTTATTTAATCATTTATGTTTTGTGTGTGCACTGTTACTATTTTGTTACTTTCAGATAAAAGTGCAAAATAATACAAATTTGGTCATTAAAAAAAATATATATATATATATTTTTTTATGTTATTTTATTTATTTATTTTTTTTACTGCTATTGAACTGAATATATTTAAGATTTTTTTTTTTTTTTTTTTTAATAATAAAGAAAGAGGCATGTTTGTGTCCCAATGCTAATGCTAAGGCTAGCACTAATGCTAATTTTGAGGCATAATAAATATTTGTTTAATTGTAAAAAAAAAAAAAAAAAAGCATTAAAAATATTAAAACACCACAAACTGAAGTATTCCACATATAAGAATAATCAGGTCATTTTTATATTAATTTTATATGAATTATTTATTATTATTATTTTATATTTTTGACATTTGGTTGTAGTCAGGAAATGTTGGTGTTTTATTATTTTATTTGTCATATTTTATCTATATCTGTTTTTGTTGACTTTGTGTGAAGACATATTTTAAATGTGCTGTATAAAAATAAAATTGAATTAAATTGAGAGTTAGCATAAACTTTGAGACAGCGAGCTAGCTAGCACGCTGCTATGTTCTCAAACTGAAAACATATAGAATAAAACAGAAGACCTGTATTATTTAGTTGCGACCGTCCGATCTCCCGTTTATTGTCGTTCCAGCTCCACATCCTCGTTTCCCGTCGTCAAACCGCTCGATCGATTTAATCGTATCTGAGCGTGTGCGTATTTACTTTAGCATCACTCCGCGCCAAAACGTAGCTGTACAACGCCAAAAACCTCCAAAGTGCTTCCATATTTGCATCTTTGTAATAAAACCTTTGATTTACGACGTTCTAGGTAAAACGCTGTCTCCGGCCGCATTTCCCATAAGTCATTGCTTCACAGTGAGCGACTTGGCATTTGCGTTTTTACACAAACACTAATAAGACATAAATAAATAAAAACGGGGCGAGGTGATTACAGACGTCTGTGGGGATTTACTGTAGCGAGACGTCCGCCCTGACAAAAGCGCTGCAGTTTTGTGCGTTTGCCAAAGCCTCGGCTCTAAGTCCTATCAGATGTTCGGGCTTTATTGGGTCGACTCTCCGTTATTAGACCGGGCCGGATTTATCTGCTGCGACGAGACCTGCCGCCATTATGAACTCTGCTACTACTTCTTATTGATTGCCGTCTTAAACCTCGGATATGACAGAGGCGAGGGGGTCGAGGGGGCCTGAGGGGGGGCCTGAGGGGGGCCGGGGCGGGTCACGAGTTCACACGGCGGAGTGACGCGTTTGTTACCGCGCTAACGCTAATGCTATCTGTGTTCACGCTGCAGGTTCAGGAGGGCGGGTCACACTACAGAAGATAAAGGGGATGGTTTTTTAGGTGCAGAGTCTGAAGCCTGGTCTCCATGGAGATGAACAGGGCCGTTCACTGAAATTTTGGGGGCCCAGGGCAAGAAGCGTCACATGGGCCCCCCCGCGAATAGAAATGAATTGGAACAATGTCCAAAAATGTGGGCCCCTAAAACCCCCTTTGCCTCCTTGTCTCGTCAACTCCCCCTGAAGTATTTCCAGACAATGAAAATGCAGGTAATTGAAAAGTAAATAAATAAAAAAACGAAAAGAATAAAGAATAAAATGAATGAATAAGTAGATACATAGGTTAATGGCATACTGTGGAACATTTCAAAGTAACATTTTTATGAGACAAGCACAAACATTACGTCACCTATCTTTGTAATAAGTCATCTTTATTTGCCTGTCACCGTGGAGACGCACATGCTTTGGCAGGAAGGTTCCACATTATGGCATTAAACGTGTCTTGGGTGAATAAAGAGCAGTGTCTGTGGTGATCTGCTGATAAATGTCACAGTATAACGTCATTTATAATTCACTCGTGGTGTTTGTGACAGAGTTTGTCTTTGTCGTGTTAATCTCACCTTTACGTTGTTTATTTTCACACATTTGTTCATATAATTTGTCGTTATTCATGTAAACTCTGAACAGTCTTTTTGGGGCAGTTGTGGCGTGTGATTGTTTGGATTTAATTTAAGTTTCTCTGTTTTCGTGTGAACAGTTTGTTATTTTCTGTTATTTTGTCATCTTTTAAATCATTTTCTGTCTGGTAAAAGACACTTTTTATGCACTTTGTCTCCTGCTTTGACCTCATCCTCACACCGACTTATCTCTGATTCGAGTCAGATGTTTTTCTGCGCTGAATATATATACATAAACTATATATAGTTTATGTAAAAGGAGTTGTGTTGTGCTCTCAGTTTGACATTCTGTTCATGTTTGTGACCTCCACACGACAGAGACGCAGTGAACAGGAAATAAGTGATAAAAGAATCTACGGAGCAAATGACCCGGACTGGACCCGGACTGGACTCTGGTCTGAGCAGGTGAGCGCCTCAGGACAGAGTCAAATATGTTTGGTCTAATCTACAAATACCAAACTTTTTATTTTCTTTTGTGGGATTTTTTTCAATTTGTCGCACAAACATGTCACAGAACTCAGATCTACACACGCCTGAAAAACAAAAACAGAGCCTGTTTTTTCTTTTTTTTGTTTTGTTTTGCTTTATTATTATTTTTTCTTTGTCTCCAAAAATGTTTTGTTCTGTGTTTTTGGATAGAACCTGGGGCTCCGTGGCTCCGGGGCTTCGTGACTTTTCTCCTAAAGTTTCAGGTTGAGTCTGTTTATCCGATCGGGGCTGACACGAGCAGAGATTAAGCCAAAGCCTTGGCTTATTTTTGGGCAATCCCGCCTCATTAAATCCTCAGCGTCGTTGCACCGACGTGGCGAAACCTGAGCTGGCAGCGCGTTGCCGTAGTAACAGGCTCTCAGGTACAAACCAGGCCAGGACCAGGCGACTCCAGATTAATTTACCTTTGTCTCTAAGAACAATCAAAATGTTTCAGCGTGTGACTCCCACATCCGTGTTAATGAGTCTGAACACGTTAAGTACGACTTTCACATGTGAGACTAATGACACACCCACACAGAGCCCCCTACACACTACACACTATACACTATACAACACACAATACACACTACACAATATACAACACACAATACACACTACACACTACACACTATACAACACACAATACACACTACACAATACACAATACACACTAGACACTACACACTATACAACACACAATACACACTACACAATACACAATACACACTAGACACTACACCCTACACAATATACACTACACACTACACGATACACACTACACACTATACACTATACAACACACAATACACACTACACACTATACACTACACACTGCACACTACACAATACACACTATACAATATACACACTACACACTACACACTACATCAGTGTGAAAATGAAGCTACACACGACATTTGACCTCTGCATTTGACCCGTCCTTCAATGCCACAGGGTCAACGGTCCAGACGACCTGAGCTGGAGGATTTGACCTGGTGTAGGTGTGAGGAAAGAGGAGTGTCCAGAGAAAACACAGAGAGAACATGCAAACTTTAGCCCTCCGCCCTGTGGAGTCTGCAGACTGAGGCTCATGTTCTGGGAGCAGATCTTTCCACAGTTTTCACTTTGATGATGATGATGTCATTGTGTCCTTGATCAATGTGGCGGCTCATAAAGAGCGTCCAGAGACATCGCCCTCGTGAGAGAGAGTGTGTTTTTATATCCATGTTTTGAGAGAAGAACATTCAAATAAAACAGGCACAAACTTTACATTTGTGGGAGAAACGGGCGATGTCGTGATTTCGAGTCTTTTTGTGGGTTTACGTCTTGGCCTTTGCATCAAACTGCACTGATTGTGTTGTCATAGCAACATACATCATGTGTAATCCGAGGGAATACAATGTCTGAAGCGTTTAAACAGTCAGAGCTTCACAAAGTCGCGTTCCAAAGAGGACTTCTAAAATGTCCGCTCTGATGCGTATTATCCCGCGAGCTCAGAGCGGCGCAGACACGAGGAGGTAGCGAGCGTTAGGAGCGGGGATTATCCACCACCGCGGATGTTTATGTGATTCACGGCGTGTTTCTCAAATTATAAAAGCCCGGGTCACTTCCACAGGGGGGCGGCGTCCACAGCGTGTCCAATTTTTCCATAGAAGTGGAGCGTCTCTGAGCGGGCGGCGTTCCAGCGTGTGGAGTCAAAACACAGGCCAGAAAACTGACAAAACAACAGGTGATGTATGGAAGCCTCAGAGGCCCAGAAAACACCGGAAAGGTGGAGAAGTCAATCACTCCGAGACGTCGACCGAGTCTCTATAACACTCAATAACTCCGGCTCCAGTGGAAGAGCCGGATCTTTAGGGACTCTGAGTCTGGACGAGTCTGAAGTTTAGTTCTGCCAATTTATGTTTTAGTGTCATCAGCAGAAAAACTCATCAGCCTCTGTGTTTATCACTTTATCACTCTGTTTATCACTCTGTTTATCACTCTGTTTATCTATCTATCTATCTATCTATCTATCTATCTATCTATCTGTCTGTCTGTCTGTCTCTGTCTTTTTACGACTAAGAAAAGTGATACTGTTTTTTTACATAATTGTCTTGTCTCATGGAAATATGTGTTTTATCTGAAGCTTCATTTCATGTGTGTCCTCCATGTCCTCCATGTCCTGTGTCCTCCATGTTCTTCATGTCCTGTGTTTGTCCTTTGTGTCCTTTGTGTCCTTCAGTCCTTTCCTGACTCGTTTTTATGTAATTCCATTTTTTCAGATTTACTTTCATATTTTCTCCTTTAAACGGTTTAACTCTGTCTGTTCATGATGTTTTTATTCTTTTCACTTTGTTAAACAGTGTAACACAAAAAGCATTTATTGTGTTTTATTTTAAAATACAATAATAAAAAGCGGCGCATGTTCAGAGGAAAAAGGCCGATCTGAGCCGCACTTTCACACCAACATTTGTGGAAACAGATGTTTATGGTTTTTGCATCTAAAACTGAAACAAAAGAAACAAAAGAGAAAAGAGTCGTGTTAAATCTCCAGGTTTACACCACAGACTGAAGAGACACATCCACAAGTATCATAGCAACCAAAGAGCCAATCAGGAGCGAGGCTGAGGAAGACTGTCAATCAAACCTGTTGCTAACGCTAACAGGAGCGACCTCGGGGAAAGAAGGACCTGATTTGTCTGTTATTAATGTTCATATCTTGATTTACAGACACAATAGTGAAATAAAAACCCCAGGATCATGTAGAGGGTTAATACGAACATTTAAGACCAGAATGAGTCTGAAGCAGCAGGTACTTCCTGTTTGTAACGCGGCGTTAGCAGGTTAGCTATATCCATTTATATAAACAGTCTGTGGTCATCTTTAGCAGACACATCTTTTATCCTGATGAAGTTGTGACCTTCGTACTTGATATAAATGATGTTTTGATGGAGCGCTGTGGTCCAGAGCTCTGTCATGCGCCCGTGCGGTGGGTCAAATGCTCTGGAGCACGTCAGAAGAGCCTAACGTCGATATATTTGTGTATTTCATGGAGCGCTGTGATGGTTCAGAGTCTGTGTTTCTCATGTGAATGTCAAGCGTCTTTGACTCACAATAAGGTCAGTTTGTTTAATTGCTGCAGATAAACAGAACTATGTGTGAAAACTCCTCCATTTTATCCTTTAAACACGTTTCCTGCTCGTCTTAAAGAATCAAATACACAAAACCTTGGGCTCCATGGAAATAATACTCAGACGGAACAATGGAGGAACACGGCGCGTGGAGAAGAACTTTGCAGCTGAGGGAATTACAAAAAAAACTGTCTTTCGTCTCTTCATTCAAAGCATTTCTTGTGCGGTTTTAACTACAAGCCGTCTTTATACATCTTTTTACGTCTTTATACGTCTTTATACGTCTTTACCCGGAAATTTCAAGTTATGAAAAGTTGGCGAGCAACTGAAATGAGCCGACGTGCCTCGAATCCTCCGCAGAAGACGCCGTTTGACATTCAGGTGCGGGACACAGTATTTTCATTTGATTACAGGGAGGGAAGAATAAAAAAATATGGCGGCGAGTCGTATTTTCAGGAGGTTTCCATAGTGATGTTTTACTCGGGTTTATATCGGCCGGCACTTAGGGTCAGAGCGGCAATAAGCCCCTCCCCTCGTGTGCGGAGAGCGTTAGGGGTGAGGCGAGGAGACGAGACAGAAAAACACTTTTATCATAAACACACGGAATTTTACGTGTTTCAATATGTGATATATAAAAATGAGATGAGAGTTCAGATTTGACCAGTTTGGATCACAGAACAAAAATATTATTCCTCATGTAGATGTTATTTATTATTATTATTATTATTATTATTATTACTTTTTTTTACTGTTAAAATCTTGAAATCTTTATCATTATTTTATTTTTATTTTTTCCCACAGTAATTGCATAATCGGCACATAATTAAAACATAAAAAATAAATTTAAAAGAACAAAAAAGACTATTAAAAAAATCTAAAACTCAAATTAAAAACAGTATATATTGTATAATTCAACATATCATAAACATGAGAGTTGTTTAAAAATATATTTTAAAAAATATATACAGATAATATATAGACTGAATTTATTATAAATGATCCAGAAATAACTAAAGAAAAAGAGGCATCATTTATTAATTTTTTGTTTAATCGAATGCAATAGTTTCAGACACAATTACTCTATTTCAACCTGGGTTTTTTTGTTATATTTTGTTTTTTTTTACAAATGTATTTTCTATGCAGAGGAAACCATTTTGCCGTCGTTCAAAGCCGCGTTACATAACTCTCCTTTACCCTGAATCTACGAGACGAGACGTTCTTCAAAAATCTCCTGAAAACTCGAGTTCACTGAAAAAGTGCAAGACTCTACCCAACATTTTTACACTTATTCAACAATAGATATTTTTAGCCCAGTAAAAGCGCTGACATTTAGAAATATTTTGCGCGTTTTTGTCCCTAATGTGTTGCCATGGCGCCGTCAGCCCCCAAAACCATGTGACAGCCATTTTTGACACTTAATCCTTGCAGTTTGCTAACTCCCCCATAAGCCCAGCACGCCGCGCCGCCACCGCTGCTCGCTGTCACAGTCATAACAACGCTCGCACTCTGCTCGCCGCTCGCCTTTGACATCCACATGTAGCCACTTTACAGCTGCTAATTCTGTTTATCTGGCGACGCCGTCTGCAGCAGCATAGCACTGGTCAATTGACTTTTATTAGCATCAAGTTGTGCTAAAAACGCTTAACTCAGTGCTGTACATTGTCACAACATGTCACCCTCCGATGCAGTATAATTCTTGTAATAGGAGCCTGCTAGCGAGCGACGTAAGAAACCTGCTAGCTAGCAATCTAATCACCGTGGCGATCGCCTGCAGCCGCTCTCCACGTTCTGCACAATAAAACTCACACTGATGGGTCAATTTTCAACTAGTGCCAAAAGCTGCTATTTTAAGTTCTAATTTTTCACACTTTGTATTAAAACGCGTCGGGGTGAGACAAACGTGACCCGTCTGTCTGGGCCAATACGGCGAAGAGCGTCTGCTAATTCTCACAGTGAGACAAGAAATAAATAAATATCTGTACAGAGACGTGTTTGTGAGGATAATTCCACCGCACAGGCCACAAGCACATAATTGGGATTGACAAATTATTTTTTTTGTTCGTTTTGAGATAAATGGGCAGATTTGACTTGTAAAAAATAGTGATTAAAAAAAAAAAAAAAAAGCAAAATAATAAAATAAAACCATAGATGGACTTTAAAGAGTCAATGTTACGCTATTTTCTGATCTGTTCTAATGTTTCCTCACCACAAACAGACCTTGAGTTGTGCTGGGTTCTTCTCTCAAACTGAAAACTCTCTGTTCCACCTTGTGATGTCATCATGTGGTGATACAGGAAGTGCTCCACTGTGTTTTTAAACTCCACACACCTTCATTTCTAGAATCGTTTGGATCATTTCTCACCTGGAATTACCAATTTCTCCTGAACTAAAGGTAAAAGGAGCTGATAAAAAAAAGTTCAAAATAACCACTTGATGACATCACAAGGTGGAACAGAGCGTTTTGAGCTTTGGAGATGTTACAGACTAATAATAAATGAAACAAAACACAACTCCAGGTCTGTTTTTGAGGCAGTAATAACATTAAAATCATGACTTAACGTGATATAGGGCCTTTAATACTAAATGTTATTGCTGGAAAATATATAAAAAACATAAAAATATAACACTCGATGATGCATTTTCACACATTTTTCACTGCCGCTTCCTAACAGCATTTATTTATTTCATTATCGCCATCATCTTAATGCAAATGTCATTCTGCTCATGTAACTCGGGGATTGTTTCCTCACAGTTCAAAGCCTCAAAAATCCCCCCAAAATACGGTAAACAGCAAACCGCAGCATTCTCGTGGAGTTATTAACCAAAATGTTTCACGCTCGCTGCAAATCTCATTTTCAAATTAAACTTGTGACTCGATAGACGTCCGCTCCGTCACTTATTACGTCGCGGTCGCTCTGTTGTTTGTTAATGAATAGAGTCTTATTTAATCCCACAGAGCGCGGCAGAATCGAGTCCTCTCTGTGGTTGTCATTAGATGTGGCAAGACACGATAATGACAAAGCTTAGGGCATTTGCATAACTCTAATAGTTATTTACTTTTCCCACCCTAAAGTTTCAGACTGGAATCATCTCTATTTTACACGAAACATTTGGAAATCAGAAAAAATGTTTAGGCCGATCATTTCTTTAGTGTTTTCTGTCTGTGGCCCGTTTCCTCTGGTTTCATCTGCCAAATAGTTGTGGTATTATAAATGCACAGAGCTAACCTGTTAGCCGCCGCGTTCCAAACAGGAAGTGATCATGTGCGCACTTCCTGCTCCATCGACTCAGGCTCCAATTCACTTTCAATTGCAAAACTGTGTCCTCTCTCTGTACCTGCTGCTGTCAGACTCGTTATTTTGGTTTTAAATGTTCGTCTTAAACTGTTTTTTATTTCATTATTGTGTCCGTAACTCAAGATATGAACATTAATTCCAAACTTATTTCACTTTCTAATTTTATCTTAAATTTCCCATTATTTATTTATTTAATTTTTTTCAATACATTTATTATATTCTATTTATTTATGTAATTATGCAACCACTAGATTCATTTTGCCAACCTAATTATTTACACATACATACATTTGTTGTCATGTTTTTTTTTTATGTGATGTTTTTTTCTCTCCTGTTGTGTTTTTGTGTAATGTTT
Source organism: Periophthalmus magnuspinnatus (assembly GCF_009829125.3). Lineage (NCBI taxonomy): Eukaryota > Metazoa > Chordata > Actinopteri > Gobiiformes > Gobiidae > Periophthalmus > Periophthalmus magnuspinnatus. Next base: position 972,579 of record NC_047142.1, on the reverse strand, counting down.
ATATATGTTCAAAAGTCTTTAAAAATCAATTAAAAAGAATTGAAAAATAATAAGATATGAACACTAATAACAGACAAATCAGGCGTGTTCTTTCCCTGAGGTCGCTCTCTTTAGCGTTAGCAACAGGTTTGGTCCCTTCGCCGCTTCCACCTCCGTCAAAGCTCAACAAACACACACTTTCTACATTTTACTGGTGTAAATTAGCTTTTTTCCCTTCTTTGTTTTTTTAATAAAACTTTTGAAAACACTTGACAATTGATCTCAATGAAAGTCTCCTAAAAGGGAACTCCCCAAAAGGTTCCTCGGTTTATCAAACGGGCACCAGACACAGTAATAAAACACAACGGTACAAATTATAATTTAATCTTAAAAAGTCTTATCCCATAATATTCCCCTAAAGTCCTTTTGTTTCTTCAGTTCAGTCAATCATTTTGGCCGTCAGAAAAAGAACTTCTGTCAAGCTGAGCCTATCTATTTATATGTACGATCAATACAACCGGTCCCAGTATTGATCCCTGGGGTACCCCTGTCATTTCTTTTCCGCTTGATTCCATAACATGTCAATGCTGTACATAACACAGAGCGATAGGACGTGCTGCCGCCCTCTCCGTTCATTCGTCGGGGGCTCGCAGCCAGGCACGATGTCACCGCTTGCCCTCCAGACACACGTTCAGTTTCTGGCACGCCTCGAGCCGCCCGTAGGAGTTATCCGTCTTTGATAGTCGTCTCTAGCGCGGCCCGTTCCATCCGTAACACCACTCCGGGCCTTGTGCGCGCTACAACAAACACACTTAATCATTCCTGTCGTTAGAGCTGCGCGGGTAAAATCCTCAGTGAGCCACCCCAGTTACGTTCTAGTTGTGGCGTATTAATATCACCGGAGACAAAGTGCGAGTGTTGGCGAGCGCTTGGATTACGCGCGCACACTCCTGACACAGCGACACACGCCCGCGGGCTCCGACGCACACGCACACACGGCTTTGCTAGTGTCTCTCAGTGTGCCACTTCCTCCTCTCCTGCTGCTCTCGTCCTTAAACCTCTTCACCCTCGTCGCGGGGAGTAGATACTGCACTATTTTCTCTTTGTCATGCTAATAACGCTAAGCCTAACTGTCCCCTTATTTTGCCTGTCAACTTGCATTTATTTTGTTTTCCCCTTTTCCCCACCCCTCTCTTTTTCCTCCACGTACTGTCAGATTTCTTGGGGGTTTCGTCCAAAGTCCCTCCCCGCGTCATTCACTGCTTCTGGAACCAATTATATTATGTGGCTAGCCCTTTCAGTCGCCACAGAGAGGAGGACACAGCGAAATCTCGATCTATTCTCCGCGCCCGCAGCATCTCACCTTTGCTAACCTATTCTTTGGGCGCCGCAGAGGAGATTTTCATTCCCTGCGATCCTTTCTTTCCTTCTCCGCGACTCTTCCTGCTGTAGTTTCTCATTCTTGCCGTGACGCCTCCCCTGACAGTGTGAATAAGGGTCTTGTTGTTAGCGACACCAGCACACCGCGGCGTGACACATTGTCTGCTGTAGTGTGCCTCATGCTAGCCTCGGAGCCTAAGTGTATTGTGGGAGCTTTCACCTCACCTCCGCGCGCTCTGCTGTGCCCTGGCTTAAGGCTTATCCCCGGGCCTCTGCAGAGCTGCCGGCCCAGTGAACACTAACATCCTGCACTTTGTATGCCGTGAGAACCGCGCCGCAGCAGCACCGGCGCGTTTAGCTTCAATACTGTTATGATTCTGTTTGTCTCGTAACAACAGCGGATCAGGAGCAGGTCGAAGAGGCGAGTTAGCTTAGGTCACGGGGTAAGACGGTGGAAGTATAATGAAATCAGAAAGGTAAACCCAAGATGGCGTCGTTTACAGTTTACAGTTTACAGTGGCCTTTGCTCATCGACGCACGGGCCCAAAAATATGTTTCTTTTCTGCGTTAGCCGACACCCGCCCATGTGCCGTGTGATAGCGACGAGAGCGGAGCTAGCGCGGGCTCAGAATGGGGCTAAACTAAATCGTACGAAGCTAACTTTTGGGCGTTTTGAGGATTTAAAATTTTAAAATGTTGTGAAATTAGAGAAGAGTCCTACAAAATCTGCCCTAGGTGAAAGCTGGATGCCCTGTCAGCTGAAAACGGACAGTTTGAATTCCTAAAAAAAATGGGCCAAAAACTTTTTCTGGGACCAAACTCCTGAGCCCTGCAGTACCTGGAGCGGCCACTAGTCGAACTCGGCCCAGGACAGAGGAGGCGGGGCTTATTCAGGTTTTATTACAGATCCATGAGCAAGAATTTAGCTCAAAGCAAAACAGTTTACATAATTTTTAATCAAATGGTTTCAGCTTCCTGTTACACGCCGCCATTTTGAGGACCATTCAAAAGATTATTTTTGCTTTGAACTGTTAATTCCCATGGCAACAGTCCTAACTTTTCATCAGTCTCGACCCACGGATATGAAAACGAGCCGCATTTATTATTAATATATTTCCCATTTCTTTTCTTTTATATTTTTCCTTCTGTCGCATAGATTTGCAAATCAGTAAAATGCTAATGCTACGTACCTGGCTCTTCTCTCTCATCAGTAATACGTTTAGGCAAATATTTTATTACGGGCTTTCAGGAGGTATTTCATCATGACGTTATTGTTACTGTCTGGTTTGAGTCCAATAATATTAAATTGTCTTGTCAGTTAAGGACGTTTCGTTTGGATCTTTAATATGAAACAGTTTTATTATTACTCAGACTTAGACTTAAACATATTTGATCTGTCTGGATAAATAACCGTAGCTGTTTTTTATAAACACTTCTGTCGTTCACATTGTGCTGAGGTCATGTGACATAAGCGCTGTCATCACCAGGGGCGGCGCCACACGCGTTTGGTTGGAGCAGTGATGGGGGGGGCCTGGTCGTTTAATGGGGGACGCTCACTTAACATGCTAATTTAGTCTTTTATGGATCCGTCATGTTTGTTTAAGTCAAAGTCTGAGTAATAATAATAATAAAACTGTTTCAAATAAAAGATCCAAAAGAAACGTCCTTAACTGACAAGACAATTTAATTTTATTGGACTCAAACCAGGCAGTAACAATAACGTCATGATGAAATACCTCCTGAAAGCCCGTAATAAAATATTTGCTTAAAAATATGACTAATAAGAGAGAAGAGCCAGGTCGGTCTGTGTTTTAAGATGTTTAAATGTAGTTCGCTCCTGTAGTGATGGATAAAACCTAATGTTATTGCAGTTTTATTTAGAACTCTCTGCAGTTTCCTTTTGGACATTTATAGTTGAAATTTGCTATGAAAATGGGGCACAAATCTTTGGGGGAGTTAAGGGGGTGCATTAGCGAGGGGGAGGGGAGGCTAGTGCCCCTCAGACCCCCCCTCAGCACCGCCCCTGGTTTTCACAGCTGTGAGGCTCATAGATAAATGTCAAGACAAATACATGATACTCCAGTTTATCTGATAACAAACTTATCAAACAGGACAAGACCAACTGAAGCTCAGAGGACACTGCACACGTTTGTGTAAAAACAACACGGTTTGGACGCAGATTTTTTAAATGCATCAAAAGCGAACGGGGGCACACTGCCTGCACTCGGCGTAGAATTCAGAAAATAGAATCCAACCTATTGTTTGACGTGTGACGTGAGCGTAGGCGTAGATCTCATACACTCAAAGCTCACGTTTGTTGTGTTTGTTGTTGCATTTGTTGTCGTTTTTGTGCATTTAGAGCACGGTCTAATACTGGGGCAATTACGTTTAAAGGAGTCCAGGTTCAGAAAGTGCTCTCAAATTTACTTGAAATCCTGGAGTTTACGGCGGTCAGCCTGTACAAACGGTAAATAAAAGCCTGAGCTGGTTATTTCCACTGTTACAAGAGGCTTTTCCATTGACAAACACAGTGTCGTGTGCAGACGTCCAGCTGCAGGGGCCGTCCTCACGTTGATGTGTGTCTGTTTTGTGAAGTTACACGTGTAAACGCAGACGTGCCGTGTGTTTGGGGCCTCAGTTTAAACCACGGGAGCCTCCCACTATTGTTTCCTTATAAAACTCATTATTTTGGCCTAAATGGAAATGCATGAGAACGTCAGCAGAGACTCGTTTTAAGTATTACTTTCTTATGTTTGAAGTAACTTCTCTGGACTTTATTTCTGTTGTGTTTGTCTGTTTTCACTTGTGTATTCAAGTGTATCTTTAAGCACAATTGTGAGAGGAAAAAGACTTTTTCTCCTCAACAGATTCACAAGGGAAATTATCTGGACACAGTGACTCACACATCACAATATAATATAATAAAGAGAGCAAACATATCAATGGTAATAATACATTAAAAATAACAAGCAAAACTATCAAGAGACTGGAGTCACATAAAGAATAATTATACAATTGTATGTACATATAGTAAATATATAAATATAGTAACTGCAAAATAAATCTGGGCTGTAGACGAGGCTGGTCAGGAGAAACGGTGACTGACATATTTATACTAAACAAACACAGTCCTGTGTCTCTCACTGTTTGAGCAGAGCTGTAGGAGCCTGTCCTCTGACCCTCTATCGTCCAGTGTCCTGTCCATCTATCGTCCAGAGCAGTGGGTGACCAGGACCCAGCCCCGGATAAATGGAAGAAAATGGATGGATGTATATATTTATGAAATCACCAGCCGTTTCTACACCAGGTTACATAGTATTGTCACGTTCTGGTGTAAGGAAACATCCCAAATTACTTCTGGTTGTTTATTTTCCGAACATAAGAGCTACAAGAACAAAACAACAGTCTCAACTCACTAGAGCCAGTCTCCCAAACAGACCAGTAACTGCCCAGTAGAAACATCAACTTGTCGACAGAGCAAACTGTCACATCCAAAAGCAGCGACATTAACAACAACACAAACAGTGACCAAATCAGGCCAGTATTAGGACTTTTGTGCGTGCGGGCGATCGGCCTAACATCTCCAGCATCGCCTTAATTTCATAATTTGGGGAAAATAATAAAAAGTGGCCCAACATATCAGCCAAAAATATCAGTAGAGTGTGTCGGCCATCGCTTGCTCTCGATTCTAAACAATTGGTATCGATGTCGCCCATGAAAAAAACCATAACTCATCTCTACTTACCAGAACAACAAAAGGAGTCGACTCTGAATAAAACACAAAATATCAGATCATTCCAGTGTTTTGAATGTTCGTCCGTACCTCATGTCTGGCTCTCGCAGAAAGATAAACCTGGTCCATGTCACAGTACGCAGGTAGAGTCCTTCAAAACATCACCATGGACATGACATGGACATCACATAAAACATCACTTATACATCACAGACATCACATTAACATCACATAAACATCACATATATCACATATACATCACAGACATCACATAAACATCACATATACATCACATATACATCACATTAACATCACATAAACATCACATATATCACATAAACATCACATATACATCACATATACATCACATTAACATCACATAAACATCACATATATCACATAAACATCACATATACATCACCATAGACATCACATGGACATCACATAGACATGACAGACAACACATAAAATATCACTTATACATCACATAAACATCACATACATCACATAAACATCACATACATCACATAAACATCACATATACATCACATAAACATCACAGACATCACATAAACATCACATAAACATCACAGACATCACATAAACATCACAGACATCACATAAACATCACATAAACATCACAGACATCACATAAACATCACATACATCACATAAACATCACAAACATCACATATACATCACATAAACATCCCATGCACATCACACAGACACCACATACACACACCGTACACATCACATAGTAAATTGTCTTTCATCTCTCCAGAAGTTTCTACTGAAACCAGACGAGCCGTTGCTCGTAATCATTGGCTTTGATACGGATCCCGCTCTGTTGAGAATTCTCTGTTATCACCTTCGTTTTATGTTGCATCCTTCTACTCCTTGACATTGGTTTTCCCTGACTGCAAAGTGATGCTTAACTTCACACAATACATATATAAAAGTGTTTTTCTCTGCTCCACAAAGTTTCGCCTTCTCCTTCTATACAGCGCGATTGCTACTCCGTAAAACTGAATGCCAAGCTGAATTGTCCTCTTTACAGGTGAAAAGCGGCCCGTGTAATTATCCAGAGTTTTAAAAGCGCTGGGGCTGTCAAATACTTCATATATTGGCTAGAAACGTGCTACGGGGACTGTGTCAGGAATGTCACCAGCTCAACAAAATGCTACCTATTATTGTTCGCTGACACCTGGGGCTACCTTTTTCTGCGACAACCTGTAATTAAGCACTCAAAAAGGAATAACGACAGAATGTTTTTAAAGCTAATGATCTATGTTTGTATGTATAATTTGTGTATATTTCCTATTCTATTATTGTCATTTTTGCAAACATTAATCAGCCGTACTTCAGTCTCCAAAAATAGAGCCTTGTAATTATTTCCGAGGGCTTTTGTCATCGGCGTCACTGACCTATCATAAGACTGAAGTGATATTTCCCAAGTTTTAAAAATGCCAAGTCCGGTGGTTCATTCTTCCGATCTCTTTTTATATTGGCAGCCATTGTAACACACAGGAGGGCCAGGAAAGGGCAGAAGGAAAGAAGTTCTGCCAACGCTAATGTCTGTTTTCCTTGGTGCCACTGGTCCAATGACTCGGCAAACTTCAATTAATAGGAAGACGGAGATATTGATTTTGGGGCTTAAAGTCTTTTCAAGGTCTTCTTCCAAAAAATTTGAAGGATTGCCGGCCTTCGCTCCTGACTCTGGGGAATATACTTAAAGGGCCTGTTCCCGAGTTTGAGCCATGACCGTGGACTGTTTATATAAATAGACACGGCTAACGCGGCTAACACGCTAGCCGGCTACTTTACAAACAGGAAGTGAGCACGAGCGAACTTCCATCTCCATCAAATCGATCAGTTCAACCCCATTTCACTTTAGATTGGCGTTTTAATTTCGCTATTGTGTCTGTAAATCAAGACGTGAACTTGATTGACAGCGTTACACATGCCCCTCCCCGCTCTGTTCCACCTTGTGATGTCATCAAGTGGCAGTTTTCACGTCAACTCCTCCTTTTACCTTTAGTTCAGTCGAGATAAGTGACAACTCCAGGACTGAAATGATCCAAATGATTCTAGAAATGAAGGTGTGTGGAGTTTAAAAACACAGTGGAGCACTTCCTGTATCGCCACATGATGACATCACAAGGTGGAATGGAGTGTTTTCAGTTTGAGAGAAGAATTTTGTGGGTTAAACATGTGTGAATGAAACAAAATAAACACAATTCCAGGTCTGTTTGTGACGAGGAACTAAAGGTGAAAGGAGCTGTCAACATAAACTACCACTTTATGACATCACAAGGTGGAACAGAGAGATTCAAGAGGGATTCACAGGTTTTATTGTCATATTCACAGTAAAGAATCATGTTTCTCTGTAAAAATCAAATTCTTACTTTGCTGCTCACACTGGTTGCCAAAGTATATAAAGAAAATTAGATGTAAAATAGATAAATAATAAAATAAAGAGAGGAAATAAAAATATAATCAAATAAATAATAATGCAAAGTATCAGTTGATGTCCAGGAGGGGGGGCTATTACAGGGATGTACGGCGCGTTTTGAGCTTTGGAGATGCAGATAAACACAACTCCAGGTCTGTTTTTGATGAGAAAACTTCATTAAAACACAAAAAATAGAGTAACACGTCCCGTTTTGGAGCTGTTTATACATTATATCTGCACTGAGGCTCAACTGCACGGACAAGACTCGATCCAGCCGCTTTAACGAACCCGAGAACCAAAAAAGTGCCTGTAGAGAGGAGAATCTTTGGCCACTATACGTATCAAATGTTTTTCCAAGTTTTGGCTGCTGCTGCTCAGCTCTACAGCTCTTGAGTGTCTGAAACATGCCATGGCCCACTTTGTACTGAAGAGACTGATTACTCCTCAGAACAAGAGTGCTCCAGAGTACTCGTCTTACAATTGTAACAAACAAACTGATTGGTTGAAAACTTTCTACATCAGGGCAGGTGAAAAGAAAGCGGGGAGCAAATCAAAGACCCTCTCGTTGTTTAGCATAAGATCAGACGTGTCGAGGTGAACGGTTTGGCGTTTTAATCCAGAGCGTGGTGTTTGTCAAACGTTGGGACATGTACTTTTAGAATTTGACTAATGAATCCTGACGAGGCGCAGACGTGACGTGGAAAACAGTTGAGGTGATTTCTCGAGCGCATTGAGAGAAGGTCGAGAGTTTGTGATTCTTTCGACGAAGCAAAAGGTGCGAACTTTGACAAATCTGAACCTATTAAAACACGAACTGTGCCTGAGGATGTCGCACAGGTTTAATCGACGACACTCGTGGAGCAGGTGCGCCGACATCTACGATAGAAAACTGTCCAACGGGAGCGGACGTCGCCGTAAACGCCATCGCAACAAAGAGTCGTGGAGCTCCAATGAACAGCTGAACATTGATTTTTTACATTTGTGCCAAAATGACGACGCGACGCTGCAGAATCCGACGAGTATCAACGATTAAGAAAATAAAACTGGAGAAGGAAGAGCGGACGTCACAGTGGGTGTGTCACAGTGGGCGTGTCACAGTGGGCGTGTCACAGTGGGCGTGTCACAGTGGGCGTGGCACAGTGGGCGTGGCACAGTGGACGTGTCACAGTGGGCGTGGCACAGTGGGCGTGGCACAGTGGAGGTTGAACCGGGGTAGATCGACAAAATGGCGTCTTGAAAATAAGCGATTAAAAATTAAACTCAAACACGAATCACTTCAAATAAAACTACACCATGATTAAAATCTCTGAAAAGTCTGTTTTACAGCACAGGTTTGACTTAAGTTATTTAAAGTTTTATTCTTTGTTACATAATCTCATACATCCTGCTTCATTTACGTCTTCAGTGTAAAAGTGCAGGGTGACCAGGTTTTCTAAATTAAAAACTGGGACATACCTGGGTCAGAGCAGTTGGTAATAATAATAAAAACATTGTGAAAAGAGAAAGTAATTAAGAATATTATTAACTCACTGAGTCAGTTTATAACACGAGAGACTGAGTGCACTTTTTAGCTTTGAGGTGATTTTTCTGTATTTAAACAAAAACATTTGACAATATATTCATCTTTTTACTCATGGCTTGTATCAAACTGGTTAAAAATAGAGACACTTGGGACATGTCACGTGTAAAACTGGGATAAATCACTGGTTTTGAATAAATCTACTGGGATTTGAGAAACAGGGATTTATATAAATAGACATAGCTAATCTGCTAGCGCCGCGTTCCAAACAGGAAGTGATCATCCAATTCACGTTCTGTGTTAAACTGTGTCCTCTCTCTGTCTCTGCTGCTTCAGACTCTTCATTTTTGTCTTAAATGTTCATATTCGCTCTACATGACCCTGGGGTTCATTTTTTTGAGTTATTTTGAGTCTATTTATTTTTTTTATTTTTTTTTTTTTAATGTTTTATTAATTAACTTTTTTGTTATTTTGAGTTGTTTAAAAAAAAATCATTTAGATTTTTTTGGTTATTTTTATTATAATTTATTTGTTTATTTTCTTAATTTTTTTGTTATTTTGACTTTATTTTTTGTTAGTTTTTTTTTTGTTTTTTTGAGGTTTTTTTATTTTGAGTTGGGGTTTTTTTTTGTTATTTTGAGTTAATTTTTTTTGTCTTTTTTAGTTCTTTTGAGTTTTTTTTTTATTTCGAGTTGTTTTTGGTTTTTTTGTTATTTTGAGTTTATTTTTTGCTTTTTTGAAAATCATCTGCTTCAGACTCATTCTGGTCTTAAATGTTCGTATTAACCCTCTACATGATCCTGGGGTTTTTATTTCACTATTGTGTCTGTAAATCAAGATATGAACATTAATAACAGACAAATCAGGTCCTTCTGTCCCCGAGGTCGCTCCTGTTAGCGTTAGCAACAGGTTTGATTGACAGTCTTCCTCAGCCTCGCTCCTGATTGGCTCTTTTGTTGCTATGACACTTGCAAATCTCTAAATATGGCTCCAGATTCGCCTCCTGTTTTATCCTCCATGAGCTTCATTTGGTCCAGACTCGTGCTGTAGCTCGTGTAAATTCTAACTTGTCATGTGTCTAAAAATGCATAAACACTTTTAAACATCGTCACCAAAGCTTTAGTCCAAATCCAGTGAAATCCAAACTCAGGAGAACTTTATTTACAATCGCCCGTGAACCGTCGGCTCATGGATGTATCGTCCACTCTCGTCTGGCTCTGTTCCACTGTGGGTCATAAATAGAGCTTTCCGGAAAGAAATGCCAAGCAGGACCGAGCTGGAGGGGTCCTTGGCACAACGGAGAGATGGAAAAAACCCACAATGTGTCTTTTATCAACACATTTTTAGTTGAAATGATTGAGAAATGCAAACACTTTGGACATGTTTTGGTGATTCCGTGCGTGTGGAATCCAGCCGAGTCTGAGTCTGAGTTTCAGATCGGCGCTGGGTTTTTGGCCGGTGCGTGTTAATCTCCGCGTGAACTCCGCCCGCCGGCTTTGGCCAGCAGGAGGCGCCCCTCTCTGCTCAGGTCGGCGCCCTCTGAATCCTCCTCCACGTCCTGAGTCCTGTGGGGAGCCGAGTTCTGCAAACGGGAGCCAAGATGCAAATAGAGTCTGATTTAAATTCTCCATTTCCCATGACTCATCATCGGAGGAAATATTAAAACCTCGAGACTGCAGCAGTATCATAACAAAAGCAAATCAATCTTTTTGCATTTGACAGCGTTTGGACTCACAAAGCTCGGAAAATGAGATTAATTCTATTTTTTTCTTGTAAAGTAATAAAATGACAATCTGGTGTCAGCGGCTTCTCCTTCGCACTCAACATTTCTTTAATAAAACGCCTCCATCAAACGCGCCATAGAACGTGGGATCCTTCGATTGCTTTTGTGCGTAGTGTCGTATGTTTGGACCACAACGCAACACAACCACACGACGGCACAGGGGTTAAGTCAGGCCTCACAGCGAGAAGGTTCTGGGTTTGATTCCCCGAGGGAGAGTTTTTGCATGTGCAGCTCAGAACTGATTTTTCCGAGCACATTTTGAGTCGTTTTTTTAATATCAGCTGTTCACGTCGCAGCACAACGACACGACGGCACAGGGGTTAAGTCAGGCCTCGCAGTGAGAAAGTTCTGGGTTTCCCCGAGGGAGTGTTTTTGGCGTGCGTCCCTCACAGCAGCTCAGGACGGATTTTTCAAAGTACAGTTTGAGTCTTTTTACTTTTCCATGAATCTTCCATGAGTTTCTCTGACCTGGTGCCACAAACGCACTTTAATGACCCGGGGACAAACATTTAGACTGTTTTTAATGTTTTAAACTTACAAACTGAGCTGCTTTGTTTGTATTTTTCAATATTTAACTGTTGAACCGTCTGATTTCAGCTCTTCAATAAAGATAAATGAAATGAACATGATGGTTGGAGTTTGTGAAGATTTTCCAAAGTGAATTTTTGCTTTAAAAACATTTAAAAAAATCAAATAAATAAAAAATAAAAACACAAATAACGAGATCCACATTTTTTTTCCTCTTTATTGTTTATTGCTCATGCCATTTTATTTTGTTGGCATCAATTTAAAGAGACAAAAACAAAATAATCAGACAGTAACATAAATACTGTTGGACTTGATTGGCCTGAACAAAAGGAACAAAAATGAATCTTATAAACCCTGTAAATCCTCACAGATCATTAAAATAAACATTTCTCTTTGTCACATGGTTCAAAATCCACCATCATTTTGTCTTTGCACATTTTTAAATTCATAAAAACTCGAGCAACATTTGAAATCTTGATTCTCCCCGTGTCCCGCAGCTTGACTCCGAGCAGAGACGCACTTCCATTTTACTAGAACTGAATTGTTTTGTGTCAAATCGTCCACGCTCTCTTCTTCCTGTACGTTTGTTTTGAGTGAGACATAATCGTATCAGATCCAACAACTGTTCTCGACGCCGCACGAACCCAGATCCACCATGACCCAGCTGTTTACGTTTGTAATTCCAGCCATGACTGAGGAAAGATGAACCAGCTGCCTGTAAACCCAACGAAAAAAACAAAAAAAAAAGAGTTGGGGACGTGTGTGAGTGACTTCATTTCCTTTTCCAGAGAGATTTACACGTCTGCAAAAGCCATCGCTGCAGGAGGAGGAAGGACGCGCCGCATATTTTATTTAACGGGGCACCCAGGACCCGCCGTGTCCGGGGCCTGTACAGGAGCCTCCTGTCGACTCACATAAGAGTCTGAGGGAAAATGGAGGCGATCGCAGTCGGGCCCAGTCAGTCTGAATCAGGCGGGATAAGAAATATGTCCCTCGCACACGGGGGAAGATCACGGCTCAGACTTGTAACGTTTTGGCTCAAGACTCGACCGTTTTCTGTGGCGCCTGATGTTCACGGTGCGGGACGGGGCAGGGGGTCGACTTCAGCAAAAGATACTGACATTTCAGACTTAATTTTTAATATTTTCGAGAAATTCACTCAACAGTCGTGAGCAATTATGATACAACAATAAAGATCAGCACAAGGCTCATATTTGTCCTGATAAAACTCAAACTAAAACTGTTCAGGAAAGACCAAATTTAGTTTTATCATGTCATTTTTTGCAGTAGACATTTTGCTAAAGTGAGGATCTAGTTTCAATGTCAGTTTTAGTTCAGAGAAATACTTCAATAAACTAAAATAATGAAACGGTTTCACACGACTGACACAAAAACAATAAGACGAGATCATCCCAGTGAAAAGTTTAAAAAGCTGAAATAAATAAAAACACAGAATGAACCAAGAGTTTGTCCTGGAGGTGACGTCTTCTGCTTTTACAGCTCAAATGTGACAGTGAAAAACAGAAGAACATAAACATAAACACATGAGAAATACTGAGTGTCCCTGGGATCTTCTTCAACACTTTCTGAACGGGCTCGGGGCTCGGGGCTGTTTGTGTTTTCAGTTTTGTCTTGTGTATTTTCTCTGAACTTATAATGAAATAAAGGTTCATCTGCCTCAGAACAACATATTCTTTAAATCATTCACTTCACTAAGTACAGTACTAGTACCAGTACTTATTAGTGCAAGTATCACTTCTTGTACCACTATAAGTACTGCTGTAAGTACCACTATTAGTTATACAGTATGTATCAGTAAGTATCAGTATAAGTACCAGCCAAAGTACCACCAGAAGTACCATAGTAACTACCCCAGTAAGTACCACAGTAAGTACCACAGTAATCACAGGTCAAGTATCTACAAAGTACCACAGTACGTCCTGGTCTGTATTTTAAAGTTCTCCCAGAGCAGGAGAACAGAGACAGAGAAGAACTTTTAATCCCATTTCTCCTGACGACACGTCTGAAGAACAAGAGAAACTGAAACTGTGAGAAACATTTAGAATCAAACCTGCTCCTGTTTTAAATGAATCTGTGCAGAGATTTGGTTTGTTTGTTTTTGTTTTGTTCTGTGTTTGAGTCTGAGCGCTGCTATTGGACTGTCCCTGAAGAAATAAACATATAAATAAATAAATAAATAAATAATAAAAACGAGTCAGAAGTGTTGTGTACTGTTTTCTATTTTTGTTTTTATTGTTTTGTTTCTTTTGTCACTGCTGATTTAAACGACTGAGGACACGTCCAAACACACGTCTCATTTTGAATCTGTTTCTTTCCTCGTGCAGTTGAACGCCTCTAATGTAAATCAAACCGCGCACCTCCTTCTCCAGATGTGTGATGAGGATCTGGGACATTTGAGCCACGACACGTCCATCGTAGTTTGTGGGTTTTTTCGATTTGTGTTTTTTGTCTAAATGCAGCGAGATGATGCTGTAGTACTCTCTGCCCTTGTACTCTCTGCTGCAGTACTCTCGTCGTACTCTTTACTGTAGTACTCTCTCATCATACTCTTTACTGTAGTACTTTCTCTTGTTGTACTCTTTACTGTAGTACTTTCTCTGGTCGTTCTCTTTACTGTAGTACTTTCTCTTGTTGTACTCTTTACTGTAGTACTTTTTACTGTAGTACTTTCTCTGGTCCTTCTCTTTCTCTCTCTGGTCCGTTCATTTTCTCTTCACACAAACAGAACGTCTTTATAAAATCTGGAGATCTTTCAGCTTTGGTCTGTGGATTTCATCGGAGCCGCCGCTGTTTCCTTTAGTATTTTTGAAGGTCGCTCACGTTCCTCTGTCTGGAGTTGTGTCCAGTATTTGTAGGATCAGGTTTTATCCTCTCTTTTGTGCGTTGTGTTGTTTTTTTCTGGTCTGGGTGTGCGTCGGCGGCGTGCGGCGTGTGAAGTGGTCCCATCTTGATCCCACAACAGGAGGTATGTGCTGGAGACGGCTCAGGCTAAAGTAGGGCAGCTCAGGGTTGCATAAAATCGATGACGTGCTCTGTCTTTGTGGAGCAGAAGAAGCAGAAGCAGTACTCCAGAGTAAAAGTACACGCATGTACACAAAATATAAGACCAGCTTTAGTCGTCTGGATCCTTAAATATTTGTCTGTTGCTGATCACACTGTGGGATATTCTGCTGTTTCCATTTTGTGTCTGCGGGCGACATTTTGAGGACTTCTCGTCATTCAGAAGATGAGATACTTGGGTTTAAATTGGCAATCGCTACGGCAACGGAAAGGCCTGTGATTTCATGCGACTGGGGGGAGGTGAAATGGGCCACAGTGGCTCAGTTGGTAGAGCGATTCACCTCTGTCACATTTAAATATTACATAAAAGTGAGGTTTAATCCACATTCTAATGTTGTTTCCTCCTCAAAAACAGAGCGGAGTCGTGTTTTGTTTCATTTACACGTGTTTAAGTGACATCTCCAAAGCTCAAAATGCTCTGTTCCACCTTGTGATGTCATCAAGTGGTAGTTTTGAAGTTAACTCCTCCTCCTTTTTACCTTTAGTTCTGTAGGAGATTGGAAATTCCCGGACTGAAATGATCCAGATGATTCTAGTGAAGGTGGAGTTTAAAAACACAGTGGAGCACTTCCTGTATCACCACATGATGACATCACAAGGTGGAACAGAGTGTTTTCAGTTTCAGAGAAGAGCTCAGCCTAAATCTGCAGGTTTGTGTTAAACATGTGAATGAAACAAAAACACAACTCCAGGTCTGTGTGTGACGAGGAAACAGAACAGATCAGAGAATTAAAGTTTAAAAGGCCTAAATGTTTCTGTGCAGTTCTGTTTTTATCTGTATAAATATAATATATTATTCCATATTATTCCATGTTATTCCATATTATTCCATATTATTCCATATTCTTGCAGTGGAGGCTCTGGTCCTGCTGCTTCACTGTTACTGAACAAAGAGACGAGATGAAGCTTAAGAACTTCCACTTTACTGAAAAAAAAGCTTAATCTGCCACACGCCGTCTGTTTGATGGTTTTATATGTGAGCTAAATAAATATATATATATATAAATAAATAAATATATATATATATATAAAAATATATACATTTAAAGAGTGAAATAAATACCTATATATATATATATATATAAATACATAATAAATACATTTTAAAAATGAAATAAATACAAAAATAAATAAACACATTTAAAGAGTGAAATAAATACCTAAAAATATATATATAAAAATACATAATAAATAAATAGATTTTAAAAATGAAATAAATAAATACAAAAATAAATAAATAAAAGTAAATACAATTAAAAAGTAAAAGAAATAAAAATATGTAAACAAAATAATTAAAAAAATAAATACATTTATAAAGTGAAATAAATAAAAATACATAAAAAATTAATTGGAAAAATGTATGCATAAATACATTCCAAAAATGAAATAAATGAATTAAAATATATATATATATATATATATATATAAATGTATATATAAAAAATGTATTTAAAAAATGAAATAAAAAATAAATATGGGAGTGACAGATACTGAGCAAAGACGCCATCAGTGACCACACTCCAACTGTTTTGATTGATGTATATTAATATATATATATTAATATATATATATTTATATATATATATATATATATATTAATATATATATATATATATATATATATATATATATATATATATATATATATATATATATTAATATATATGTATATGTGTGTGTGTATACACACACACACATATACATATATAATGTATACAAAATGAATAAAAATGAGTATATCCATATTCCGGGCGTGTCAGATCCTAAACTGCGTCTCACTTCATGGTTTAAATACTTGAGAACATTTGACCTACTTTAGACGTTGTAAACAGGTGGAGCTTGGCACACGCCGTGTTACCGTTGCCGTCTTGTGTAATATGGTTTAAGGGAAAATGAATCACAAAAGGTTTTTACCACATGTGAAAACGACGACCCGGAGCCGTCACGCCTATAAATCACAGTTTATTTCATATTTACAGCACTTCCCTCTCTGCTCCACATAAATTAACGCTGCTGTGTTTTATAAAATGGAGGACGAGCTCGTCAGTGGCTCTTGGCTCTGGTGATCACAGTTTAATAATCACATGGAATTATGGGTATTACACTTGATGTAATTATGCAGAGAGTTACGAGTCTATAGACACAGACTGTAGTAAAACTGGGTGTAATAAACGCCTCAAACACAGACACATTACAGATTAGAGCTTCATGTTTCATCATAATAATAATAAAAGAGACGACTCGGCGACATAAATAGATCAGGTACTATATTTATTTTTATTTTTCTGTGCTGCAATCAAGAGCAACGATAAGGACAGACTCACACCTCTTTTATCACTTTTATCACCTCAAGTTGAATTTGGAGTGTTTCTTTTTCAAGACGCTATTTTGTCATTTAACCTCCACCTGTGCCACGCCCACTGTGCCACGCCCACTGTGCCACGCCCACTGTGCCACGCCCACTGTGACGTCCGCTCTTCCTTCTCCAGTTTTATTTTCTTAATCGTTGATACTCGTTGATTCTGCAGCGTCGCGTCGTCATTTTGGTCCAAATGTTTTAAACGTCCTGCTCTAGTGTGACGTGCCTCTGTCCATAGGGGGCGCTACAGCATGCGGCGCTTTAGTGCGACGATGTTTACGGCGACGTCGGCTCCATTGGACACCACAGTTTTCTTGTTTCTTTCATTAAGTTGTTTTAGATGAATATTGTGATTTAAAATGCGTAAATTATAACAGAATGACTAACTTTTCTTGTGGATAGGACACCTCACGTTTTTGTTTTGTTTTTTGTTTTTTTTTTTAGCAAAAATCAAATGGAAATAAATGTTATAGATTATTATTATTATTATTTTGTTTTATTTTATTCTTATTATTATTTAACTTATGTCATTTTAAACCATTGCTGTGTTGTTACTTTTTTTTTTTTACACATTTTTTATTTTACACAATTATTTTGTAAAATTATATCATAAAAATGAAAATATAAAATTGGACGAGCTTTGAATTTTCAACTTTACACTTCAGTATTTTTTATATCATTTTTTGATGTTTCTACATAAAATAAATCTCATCATTGAACCCACATATTTCAACACCTGTTATTATTATTATTATTATTATTGTTATTATTATTATTATTATTTCATTAGTTGAGACGGGCCTCAACACTGCTCAGGTTTTCCGCCCTGTAGCTCGTCCTCTGGGGGCAGTAGAGGGTCCTCTGGGGGCAGTAGTAGTAATAGTTTTTTTTAAATGTTCTGTAGAAATAAACTTGAATTAAACTGAAATATTAATCACAGTTTGTTAAATCTGAGGTAAATATTTGAAAACAACAAGAAGAATCACTGAGTTCTAACATCCATCCATGTTCTTCCTCTTCTCCGGGGCAGCAGGGGGCAGCAGGGGGCAGCAGGGGGCAGCAGGGGGCAGCAGGGGGCAGCAGGGGGCAGCAGGGAGGAACAGGGGGCAGCAGGGAGGAACAGGGGGCAGCAGGGAGGAACAGGGGGCAGCAGGGAGGAACAGGGGGCAGCAGGGGGCAACAGGGGGCAACAGGGGGCAGCAGGGGGCAGCAGGGGGCAACAGGGGGCAGCAGTCTACGCAGGGACTCCCAGACTTCCCTCACCCCAGACACTTCCTCCAGCTCCAAAATAGGAATCCCTCGACATCAGTGCACAGAATTCCTCAAAGAAACAGATCATTTGTTTTTAAGATGTTTAAACATTTGATTTACAAAATACAGGTGTTTTATGTATTTTATTTGTCAAATCATAATTATAAACAGATTCACTTTAGTTTTGTCTGTTTTGACTTTTATGATGCTAACGCTAACAGTTATGGAATGAGCTCTGTGCAGTGGTGGAAGGAAATGAAGTAAAAGTGAATAAATGTTAAGTATCTGTACTTTAACTAAGTAGAGGTTAAAGTGGACGTGTTTTACTTTTACTTGAGTACATTTGAGAGCAGTATCTGTACTTTCTACTCCACTACGTTTTTATTATAGTGTGAGAGCTGCTGAAAAGGCTGAGAGTTTATTCTTAGCATGAATTTAAACAAAACAAATAAAAACAGAAAAAAACCACGATCGACTCAGTTGTTTCTGTGGAAACAAAATTCAGCTCAAATCTTTATCAAAATCACCACATTTGAAGCTTAAAAGACTCAAAATCTGCGACAAATACTTTTACTTTTTGCTCTTTAAGTACATTTTTAAACTCGTACTTTAATATTTTTACTTAAGTCGATTTTTTTCATGTGATAGTTTTACTGTGGTATCTGTACTTTTACTTAAGTAACAAAATGAAGTACACGTCTCTGCTGCGTCACGTCTCGGCCAAACTATGTAAAAAATATAGTGAAGATATTTATCAAAATCTTCTGCATAATTATGTTAAAAACTGTGTCAACAAAAGAAAATAGAATCTTTCAGTCTCAGTTTGTAATGAGTCCAAACGGTCGGGTTTATCTTGGGTCGTTAGTTTGTTGTTTGTCGTTTGTTCTTTGGACGCTCACAGTTCTTGTGTTTTTTCGCACACGTCCGGACGCTGCAGGTAATAAAATAATAAAAGACGGATAAAGATCTTCAGCCTCGGCCCAGATCATCCTCTGAACCGCGTCCAATCAGAGGACAGTGCGTCGCAGAGGGTCGGGTTTAGCTTTAGCTCTTGAACTAGCGTCTTGCGGCTCGTGCTAATGATTCGGGGGCTATGCTAGCGTGACGACGAGGCGACGCTTCCTCACGGCTGAAAAAAACCCAAAACCCTCTTTTTATACTCGGAGAGAACGGAGCGTGAAAAAATTCAAAGTATTCTCTGAAGGATCTGAAACTCGGCGCTTTTGAGATAATATTGTTTTAGGAAGAAGAAATGCAAAATGTTGAAATGTGCTACAGTCGGACGTTTGCACGAGCTGAAATAAAAACATTAAACGAGCCGCCAGCCAAAAGAGATTTTATGAACAGGTTCAATTTAAAAAGACGTTTATTTAGGACGTCGCGTTTGTGGTTTTTGCTGAAACTGAACTTTGAGGTTTGAGAATAAAACCTCAGAATAATCACGATGTTTAACTACAACAACAATATCAACAAGTTTGGAACATATTTATTTAAGCACAAACTCATTTATTTTAATATTCAAAGCCTGTTATTTGTCACAGTTTTTTGGAGTTGGAGCTTTGAGCCGTCGTGTCGTCTGAGTCTGGGACAATGGTCTGGGGAGAAGAAAAGGAATTTTGCAAGAAAAAAAGTTCTTTGTTTTGTTTTGAGGGCCCTAATATAGATTTTCGTGATTTATAAAACTAAAATATTCAATGAGACGAGCCCAGAGTGGAGAAGAAACAACAGAGCAGCAGAAAGAAGTGAAAGAAACTCAAATCTGACACAATTATCAGATCACTTTTTTTATTTTTTTTATAAATAAATTAATAAATAATTTCCTCTACAATACAAATCTATTTTTACAGTTCTTCTTAATTTATTTAATTCCTAAAATATAAAAAAAAAAAAACATCAACAGTGGCGTAAAGTGAATAGACTTTCCAAAAAATATGACCAGGCAAAATCACCGTCTCAGCTGCAGAAACGCCTGGTATTTTTTTTAAATAAGAAGAAGTAAAAAACAAACCCTCAGCACAATCTGCGTCATCTCTTCTATAAATGTTGATTATTGTTCAAATATGTCATTTAAAGTGTTTCTGAGCTGGCAACGTCGTTTTTCAATTGTTTACTTGCATAAAAGTGACTCAAAAGTACATTCGTTTTTAATATTTTTCTTGTAATTAAACTGGTATCAGACATTTATTTGATGCATCAGAGGAAAAATAAGGACAGAGGCGTAAAATAGAGGAAGTTGTGTGAAAAAAGGCAAAAGTTCAGGCTGATACTTCATTTGACATGATTTTTATGGCAAAAAAAACAAAAAAAAGTGTAGGCGAGCTGTGATGGTCTAATGTGCTCAGGCCTGACGTCTGCAGCTTTGGCAAAACGACACAAACATAAAAAAACTTAAATTATAGATGTGTCTGATGTGGATTCATGTTTGTGACAGAAATGAAATGTTTTAAAGTAACGATCAGTGTTAAAGTTTTGCAGAAAAGGAGCAGACGTCAGATCCTCTTCTGTTTGCTGCTTTTCAGTCGTTTAAAGTCCTTTAGAGTCAGATGCCCTCCCTGTGTGTCCCGGGGGGGTTTATTCTGCACAGTCGTGTCTCTGTGGTTTAACTCTGTACAAACATGTTCTGAAACGTGACTCTTGTGTTTCATTCTTGTTTTTTGTTTAAAATATGAACTTTGAACAGAAAAAAACACAATAAGATCTTTTTTTCCCCCCAAATCTCTCGGTGCAAACTGTTGTTGACCTTCTGTGTCCACATTGGCGTTGGTCTGCTCTCTGCTCTCTCTGCTCTCTCTGCTCTCTCTGCTCTCTCTGCTCTCTCTGCTCTCTCTGCTCTCTCTGCTCTCTCTGCTCTCTCTGCTCTCTCTGCTCTCTCTGCTCTCTCTGCTCTCTCTGCTCTCTCTGCTCTCTCTGCTCTCTCTGCTCTCTCTGCTCTCTCTTCTCTCTCTTCTCTCTCTTCTCTCTCTTCTCTCTCTTCTCTCTCTTCTCTCTCTTCTCTCTCTTCTCTCTGCTCTCTCTGCTCTCTCTGCTCTCTCTGCTCTCTCTGCTCTCTCTGCTCTCTCTGCTCTCTCTGCTCTCTCTGCTCTCTCTGCTCTCTCTGCTCTCTCTGCTCTCTCTGCTCTCTCTTCTCTCTCTGCTCTCTCTTCTCTCTGCTCTCTCTGCTCTCTCTGCTCTCTCTGCTCTCTCTGCTCTCTCTGCTCTCTCTGCTCTCTCTGCTCTCTCTGCTCTCTCTGCTCTCTCTGCTCTCTCTGCTCTCTCTTCTCTCTGCTCTCTCTGCTCTCTCTGCTCTCTCTGCTCTCTCTGCTCTCTCTGCTCTCTCTGCTCTCTCTGCTCTCTCTGCTCTCGTGTCCCGGCGGCGTGCTCGGCCCCTGTCCTCCAGCGCCGGCTCCGTCTGGCGTTTTACCCGGAGCACGTCCTGTGGGAGCGGGGGCTTTGGTGCCGGCTGCGCGACCGCATCAAACAATGGCTTTTTGTTGTAAACAAAGCCGGGGCAGCCCGCTGGGGGGCCCCTCGCTCTGCGCTCTCTCACCTTGCAGCGCCGCATCAGACTCCCAGAATGCAGTGCGGTCTGACAAACGCCGCCACAAACCCAAAGCGACGATCTGGCGACGCAACAGAGAAACAAGATGAAAAGCAGAAAAGGATGAAGCCCATGAGACGTTTAGAGGAGAGACACCTGAGCAGACGGTCCACGGGGGACAGGCCCATCGGGGGACAGGGCCAGGACAGGGGACAGGGGTGAAGACAGGGGACAGGCCCATTGGGGGACAGGCCCATTGTCCTGTCCTGCGTCCAACAGTCGTCGTCTTGTTTTCTTCTCAAACATCACGTCTCTGGTTTTAACTGCTCTCTGTAGTTTTGTATTTACATGTTCTGTCGACACGTCCAGATCCAGAACCATCAGACGAGGTCAGGACGAGGTCAGGACGAGGTCAGGACGAGGCCAGGACGAGGTCAGGACGAGGTCAGGACGAGGTCAGGACGAGGTCAGGACGAGGTCAGGACATTTCCATAAGTTCAGATGCAGATATTCACATTCGTGTGTATTTTGGTATTTGACTTGTTCGTTTATCGATCAGTCAAATGGTTATTTCTGTATTTCTGAGGTGAAGTACTGTAGTACTGTACGCAGTTTTGTTACTTAAGTGAATTTACAGATACTGGAGCAAAAAAAAAAAAAAAAACTCAAGTAAAAGTAAAAATATCAACAACAAAATTTACTTAAGAGTAAAAAGTCAAAGTATTTCTCACCGATTTTGAGTTAAAGCTTCAAATGTGGTGATTTTGATAAAGATTTGAGCTGAATTTTGTTCAATAGAAACAAATGAACAACTCTCATTACTTAAATACTTGTACTTGTCTACGTTCCACCTTGGTCCATTGTGCAGTGAAACTCATTTTTTAATCAAATAAAGGTTAAAATCCTGTGACTGAGGCAGCGACAGAAAAACACTCATACTTTGGTTGTGCAGAGAACAAAAATATTTTACTAATCATGATTTTTCTGATTAGTGTTGAAGAGTTTTCTCTGAGTCACTTCAGTCACATGTTATTCACGCCACAGCTGCCCCGGGTCAGACTCATGGAAACACGTCCACAAATCTGTGCCAACGACTCAAACTCGACCGAGGAGGAGCCGACCAGTTTGTCCAGAAACTTTCCTGTAAACTCGTCCACCGGGTCACACATGTCTCCACTTAAAAACTCTTCACTGTCAACACTTTGGAGCTGAGCTAAAACAGCGGTCCAACGCCGGCCCACCGCCCCGGCCCACCGCTCCCGGCCCACCGCCCCGGCCCACCGCCCCAACCCGCCGACCAGCAGCACACACACGCCACTGTGACATCACACTGAAGAGGTGCTCAGAGCTGCCGCCCACGTAACCTCCAGACCGTGAGCGTCGAGACCAAACTCTTACGAATGCTGCAACCTGCTGCAACCCCCGCTGTTTCATGTTAGCTCGATTAGCATGCCGTCTGACGCGCCTGGCCCAGTTTCATCAAAGAATAAAGCTCTGCGATGTTTTTGCGGCGGGGCTTTTGTGTTGATATCGCCGATTAGCACGACGCCATTCAGAGGAGAGCTGGAGCCGTCGTCTCATAAACCGCCGATCCGCACGTCGGGCTAATTGACGATTTTTTAAACAGTTAATTGAAATGCCTGAGAGCGCACGGGCTCGCCGCTGGGACGTTATCACTACAAATATTTTAGAGAGGAACGCCGGCCCGTTTTGATCCCGGGGGCGGAGATCGTTTAAGGCTGTTAGACGTTTGTTGGTTCATTTTAGCGCCGGTTTGTGTACGTCTCCCGCAAAAATGACACTCTCACATGGGGCACGAGGCGGAAATCGGAAAAGCTATTTAATTTCTCCGATAATTGTTCTATTAATTCTCGCCGGCTGCCATTGTTCACCGCGAGACACTTGGGCCCGAGTCTGGCAATACAATTTTTTAAAAACGAATGTGAATAGAACAACGTGCTTCACTGCCCCGGACCATCCCTCGGGTTCAAACGCATTTGGCTTTTTTATTTTTTAAACCCTGTGTGTCAAGGGCATTCCCCCGACTCCAGCGAGGGGAACCTGAGAGGTCAATCACGCTAAAAGCCGGTGGGAGTCCGCGGGCGGGGAGTAGATTTATGCCGTTCGCTCGCTCTGTATTCCCCCCGACAGAATGACGACGATGTTTGTTCGTAATAAATACAACGGACTTAACAGCCTTGTAAAAATATCTCCTTTTGAGAGGAAAAATGTTCCACAGTGCGCTCCTTTAGACACCGCTCCCTTTGTTTTTCCGACAATGGCGAGGATTAGCATGGCTGATATTCTGTGGCGTTTCATATGAAGTAGAAATGATAATGGATTCAATACGGCCTGAGTATATGTGCATGCTAATCACGCCGTTTTGCTATTTGAGATCCGCTCGCTGACTGCTGGAGAGGAAAGAGACTCCTATTGACTCCATTTGAATCCATTGGCGTGCACATGTTCCCGTCTCCACAGCGGGTTAGGCGGGTGGAGGGTGGAGGGCGGAGGGCGGAGGGGAAGTGCGCTCCGAGGGCAGAGGCCAGTGTCTTTCTCGCGGCGGAGGAGCACTGCTGCGTCTTTGAGGGATGCAAAAGTTTGAATTAGATCTGCTCCAGCACATCTCCAGCTGAGAACTATGTAAATTGAAAGAGTGCGGCTCGCCGTCGGTGGAGGAAAGAGAAAAATAACCATGAGCTCCGCAGGCTGTGGCGTTTTATATCCACACTCTTCAAACTGTAACTAGTCGACTGTCGATAATGACCGTACGGGCGAGTCACGCGGAGTCTGGGCATCGGGGCTTTTATGGACTCAAGATTATACATGTTTACACTGGACTCGTATTATCCCGGGAACGCCGCGGCATCCGAGGGGTCCAGAACGCAAAAGAAATGTTTGAGAGCTAGTGTAGTAGTAGTAGTAGTAGTAGTAGTAGTAGTAGTAGTAGTAGTAGTAGTAGTAGTAGTAGTAGTAGTAGTAGTAGTAGTAGTAGTAGTAGTAGTAGTAGTAGTAGTAGTAGTAGTAGTAGTAGTAGTAGTAGTAGTAGTAGTAGTAGTAGTAGTAGTAGTAGTACCTAAACCATTAAGCCCCAGACACAGGTAAGTTTAACTGTACGAAAACTACTACAGAATTTACCTCCTGCGATTGGTGCTTTGCTGTCAAACTGGCGCCTGATTGGCTCCTGGGCCTCTGTGCCGATTGGTGCGACGCCCCAGAGCCCGGTCACTCCTGGAGCACCTTTAAAAGGCCCCGCCCCCTGACGCTCTGGGCTGCTCCTGTCAGTGAACGTGACACTTTTGTTGTAACTTTAATTTGGAAAGTAGAACCTTCGATGTCGACTTGTTCTGACACGGGTTTGTTTTGTGTTATTGTCATTTCTGTACTTTTGTTTTTTAGTTATATTTAAGTTATTAAATACCTTGAATTAATCTTTTCAGAGCCTCTTTTTGTTAGTTTTTACTTTAACATTCCTTTTTAATCGATTATAACTTCAGTTTTAGAGTTTTTCCATGTGTTATTTTAACATTAGCATTTCTTTTTAATATAATTTCATGTATGTTTAGTTAATTTAAAAAAAACACTTTCCCACCTAAGCCTCCTCTTTTCAAGCAGCATTTGGCAGAGTCCAAATCAAAGCGATGATGCGCACCTGGCCCCGCCTCCAAATCACTGCCTCCACCAATCACCTCAAAGGAAAGAAAAAAGGTGTGAAACTGTGTCAAGATTAAACTGAGGACAGAACCGATGTGGCTGTAATCGTGGTGTGCATTCAATTAAATAGTTACATAAATTACAAACATGAAGCTGCACGCCTGATAAACGAGGGCGTGGTTTACAGCGCCCTCACACGGCCGAGGGAATGTTTGGTTGATCGATATCGGCCGACGCTGTCTTAAGCCATTCGCAAACGAGCGACAAAAAGCTCAGATCACACAAAACATGAGGAGAATCGCATTAGACTGCAGCGAAGAGACGGTACACTGCAAGCTGAAAGTGGCGTCAGCTGTTTCCTGTTACTCCAGTGAAACGACTCACTCTGAGACGCTAAACTGTTCCAAAGATCAGAACATTACACAAGTCCAAACTGTGTTGTTATTATTATTAGTGAAATGTGGCGCAGTCGTTCAGATAAATGTTTTTAATTGCTTTTTAACAACACAGGAAGTAGAGTCGTTATCGCTAATCTGCAGCAGCTCCAGCCTGATTCTCCCTGTGTGGATCTAAACAGACACATGTGACGTACCACTTTCACCTTTTCTCTCTTAAAGAACACTTCAAACTGGAGAACAGCGCCGCCTTGTGGACTGGAGGTCATTATTTGTATAAGATAAATTCTAATGGATAATACGGATGAAGATTTGATGTTTTTGGTCTTTCGACGTAAAAACGCAGATTAATCTCACAAGTTTAGTCCGTCTTTATTTAAATGTTTGTTTCTGAGTATTTTTTTCTACATAAATTGCTTTTTTTGTGAGAGCAGTTTGGGTCAAATACACGGAGATGCGCTAATCGTTCGGAAGCTACAGGTCAAGAATTTTTTTATTCAGTCCAATTTAACTCAAGTTTATTTCTAAAGCGCATTTAAAACAACTTCAGCCTGACCAAAGTGCTTCACAGAACACAAAACAGAAGAATAAAACACCTTTAAATCCTGTCTGGCTCGTATTAAATGCCAGGGAGAAGAGGTTTATATTCTCAGGTTCAGGTTTTCACGTTAATTTCATTTTAAAATCCTTGATATCGTATTATATTTTCTCTAATGTCACTAATGAAAAACATAAACCGTTTCATGGGATCACACGGAGCAGGGGCGTTGACGGGGGGGGGGGGGGGGGGGGGGGGGTAAAGGGGGCTGTTGTCCGGGGCCCCAGAGTCTTAGAGGCCCAGAATTGGACCCTTTTTCTAATAATTCGTTTTAGAAATCCAATCCAATCCAACTTTATTTCTAATGCACTTTAAAAACAACAGAGATGACCAGAGTGCAGTACACAAGAGACATTTTAAAAACACAGATAAAAAAAAAAGGAGGAGTTGGGGGGGCTCACGTGAGGCTTCTTGTCCCGGGCCCCCAAATTTCTATCGACGGGCCTGACCAGGATATATTTGATTACATTTAATTACAAAGAGTTTTTCATGTGAACTTTGGAAACCAACCACATTTTTGTCACATAAAAACACAAAAGACGATGTCAGTCCCAAACCTGTTTTCTGTTTAACTGATTCTCTCATTTAAACTTCAACATTTATGAAATTTTGAGTCTTTAAAACTGTTTGATGAGGCTCTGATTAACTCGCTTTAGTCATTTCTTAATTTGCCTTGAATTAAAAAAGAGCCACAGTTATCAGTCCTGTAAAGTCGTCTTAATCAGTCAGGTTTTTTCGTAGTTTTTTTGCGATGACGTTCTCATGACGAACACGACTTCCTCTGAACATAAACGGAGTCACTTGTCTCGAGTGAATGAGCTTCTTTTGTTTATTTCGCTGCCGCCGAAAACCGTAACAATCAACTCATGAAATCTTTCTGGATTTAAATATTTTCCTTCCTCAGAAAATCGACTCAGCGTGAGAGACTTTTCCAGCTTCTTTTGGAACGAAAAACAGAATGTGCTGTGTGATTTGTTGTTGAATAGATTTTTGACTATGAAACGTTTTTTCTCTGACTTCCTGGTTTCTCACAGCGACTGAAAAAAATACATGTGGTGAAAATGTGATATTTGTGCCGACAAACACAACGAGAATCCAGCTCGAACGTCTAACGCTGCTGAACCGGGGCAATTAGACCAATCACAGGACGGCGTTTGGGCGAAAGCCACAGGTGAAGCAGCAAAGTGAAACAAAACAAACACAGTAAAGACAAATATTAAAGCGACCGATTCTGCAAAGTGGACTTTTCACAGTTTTAAACCGTGTTCTAGTTGTTTACTTTTTTTTTGTTTTATTTGGACTAATTCATGTTTGAGTTTAATCTTTAATCCACTATTTTCAAGACGCCATTTTGTTAATCAATCCCTGTTTTCACCTCCCACTGTGACACGCCCACTGTGACACGCCCACTGTGACGTCTGCACTTCCTTCTCCAGTTTTATTTTCTTAATCGTTGATACTCGTAGATTCTGCAGCGTCGCGTCGTCATTTTGGTACAAATGTAAAAAATGTGCTGCTCTAGTGCGACGTGCCTCTGTCCATAGGGGGCGCTACAGCATGAGGCGCTTTAGTGTGACGACGTTTATGTTTATGAACTTAAACTCAGCTTGAACTGTTTCTTTTCTGAAGTGTTTTTAGATGAATATTGTGATTTAAAATGTGTAAATTATAACAAAGATGAGAACCATAGAGACACAAGCTCAACAGTTTAGTTTTAATTAAATGTTCATGATGAAAATTAAAATTCAAATCATGTCCTGGCTGCAAGAAAATTGTGAAATCACCCACACCCTTGACCAGCGGTGGAAGAAGTACTCAATTTTGTTACTTAAGTAAAAGTTCAGATACCAGAGCAAAAAATACTCAGGTAAAAGTATTAAAGTACCCGTTTAAAAATACACTTAAAGAGTAAAAAGAAGTATTTCTCTCAGATTTTGAGCCTTTTAAAGCTTCAAATGTGGAGATTTTGATAAAGATTTGAGCTGAATTTGGTTCAACAGAAACAACTGAATCCATCGTTTTCTGTTTTCATTTATAAATTTTTGTTTTGTTCAAATTCTGAATGTGTTAAAAATAAAACTCAGCCTTTTCAGCAGGTCTCACACAATAAGAAAAATACTTTTACTTTTCAGTCCAGTTCAAAAATGCAGTGCAGTAGAAAGTACAGACACTGCTCTCAAATGTACTCAAGTAAAAGTAAAAGCACAGGTACCATTTTCTGTACTTAATTACAGTACTTTACTTCAGTACTTTACTTCAGTACTTTACTTCAGTACTTTACTTCAGTACTTTACTTCAGTACTTTACTTCAGCACTTTACTTCAGCACTTTACTTCAGTACTTTACTTCAGTACTTTACTTCAGTACTTTACTTCAGTACTTTACTTCAGCACTTTACTTCAGCACTTTACTTCAGCACTTTACTTCAGTACTTTACTTCAGCACTTTACTTCAGTACTTTACTTCAGTACTTTACTTCAGTACTTTACTTCAGTACTTTACTTCAGTACTTTACTTCAGTACTTTACTTCAGCACTTTACTTCAGTACTTTACTTCAGCACTTTACTTCAGTACTTTACTTCTGTACTTTACTTCTTTGGCCTCTGCACATTCCTCCACTGCTCCCGTCTAAACCTAAAGTGTCAGACATGTCCGTTTTGCTCGTGCAGGTTCAGATAATCACTTTAAGCGTGTCTCTGTTTGTCCTCCGTTCTGAATCACATGGTGTTTTTCCGTCGCTCTGGGCGTCTGTGGCCTGTGGGACCTTTTTTCTTTACACTGATCCAAAACAATCTGTGTGTGTGTGTGTGTGTGTGTGAGTGTGTGTGTGGGTGTGTGTGTGTGTGTGTGTGTGTGGGGGTGTGTGTGTGTGTGTGTGTGTGTGTGCGCCCCCCGGTGGCCATTCGCCTTGAACTGCAAACACGAGAGCGTCCGTAGAGCTCGTGTGTTTGCGGCGCAGAGAGGCTGAGAAAAGAGAGAGAGAGAAAAAAAAAGAAACCCTGTCATTTATTATTCAAATGAAACGAGGTCCGGCAGATGGTGGGAGAGGGGCCGCGGCTGCCGGCGCTGAAGCTCGCGCCGCCGCACCTCTGTGATTTTAGCCGTGGCCGTGACCAAACCTGGAGTTCAAAGGGAATCGGCGATCGTGACGGGGCTCATTAGCATATTTTCAATGAGCGATGTTTGAGGACGAGCAGAGGGAGGGGGCGGGGGTAGGTGGGGGTGGGTGGGGGGAGGGGGCGGGTGGAGGCGCATCCCAAGAACTAATCAACGCAAAAGATACTGCTCCTATATGATACCGCGCCGCCGCTTTGGTGTGTATTTTTAAACCGTATATGAGGCGGAGCTGTGGGTTTAAGGCGCCGTATAGAAAGGCCTCAGAGGAATACGGGCGAGTGTCAAAAGTGGGTTGTTTGAACGGATATAATTAGGAGACAATTAAAGCGGCGGTAAAGGCAGTAACAAGGACACGAGGAGAGCACTAGTCAACGGACGCCACAGCCCCGCTTTTTTAATCAAAGTGCCAACTCAACCTAATGAAATATCTTTTTTTCTTGTACAAAACTGACAGGTATTAGAAGAGGATGTTGTAAAACGTCCCCGCTGCTACCTAAGTAATAATGAGTCTAATACTTGTTTGTTTTCGTAGCACAACTTGTACGCAAAGTAATTCAAAGTGTTTTACAGAATAAGCGAGATTACAATCACAAACAGCAAATCGAAACATGAATAATCGTCATTAAATTAACGTTAAAAGAAAAGAGTGGAGGATAAAAAAGGTTCAGTAATGTGAAGCGTTTGAGTCTGGATTTAAATATTGTCAAAGTGAAAGGACAATCCCACAGCTTCAGGAAGAATGTGCCAGGTTTAAACTGAACAAAACTCAAACGATTCCCCATGTTTAGTCCTGGTTTAGTCCCGGTTTAGTCCATGTTCAGTCCTGGTTCAGTCCCGGTTCAGTCCTGGTCTTCAGAGTGTGAGATGGTTCATGTAGGAGATGTTCTTTGGTTCAGAGCTGCTTTAAAGTCCATGAGCCTCAGGAGCAGAGACCTGAGCACATGGATAAGTCTCTCCAAGTCTGGTTTTTGACAGTTAACCGCCGTTTTTAGGTGGTAAAAAGCTGCAGATGTTACTGATTTGATGTGGCTGTTAAAGTTCAAGTCTGAGTCCATTTTTACCTCTAGATTTCTGTCCTGAGTTGAAGGTTTTAGAGAGAGACACTGGAGGTGACACTGACACTTTCTCTGTGTTTCTGTGACTTGAGTCTTGTCTTTTTCCTCCACACACTGATCTGTTGAATCCACTGGTCCATATTCACCTGCTGCAGTGAGACATAGATCTGACTCGTCTGCAGAGTTGTGTGTGACACATTATTGTTGTGTATTAACTGTCCTAACAGCAGCATGTAGAGACTGAACAACAGGGGCCCCAGGACTGACCCCTGGGGCACCCCACAGGTCAGGGACATTTTATCTGAGACACATTTACCAATTTCAACAAAGTACTCCCTGTTTTCTAGACAGGATTTGAACCAGTTTAGTGCAGTACCACAGATGCCCTCCCAGTCCTCTAGTCTCTGTAAGAGGATCCCATGATCCACAGAGTCAAAAGAAACACTCAGATCTAACAGGATCAACACTGAGACTTCAGTGCATCAGGCGGGTGTCATTTGTCACCCTGATCAGGGTCTAAAACCTGAAAACATCACTTGAGTTGTTCATTTGGAGAAAGTTAATAAACTGTTGGTAAACTACTTTTTCAAGGACTTTGCCTAAAAACGGCAGATTAGAGATTAGTCGGTAATTGTTCACATAATGTGGCATCCAGACTCTTCTTTAGGAGAGACTTGATAACTGCAGTTTTCAAAGCTCTGAGGAATGTTCCAGATTTAAGTGTCATGTTAACTCTGCAAACGAGCGGTGACAGAAAACTGAAGACTTTAGAAGTTTAGTGAGAAACACATGGAGCATGTAGATGAACTCAGACTGGGGACCATCGCTGGGACAGTTTTGTCAGTTACAGGAGCAGAGTGAGTCCGCTCTAAGTGTCTCTGTGGTGCTGGGTTGTTATTTGCGTCATGGAGTTGATTTCATTTTTCATTTCGTCATTAAAATACTGCAAACTGCACTTAGATGTGGAAATTAATTCTAATGTGGAGAGTCTGTTGATCTGTTTACTGCTGCAAACAGGACATAAGATTTGTTACTGTAAATTCCAATAATGTTAGTTAAATACTCTCCCTTGTTCTACATAAACTGTGGTTGTACATGTGCATCTTTTCTCTGTAAATCTCAAAATGAACCTGGAGTTTTGATTTGTACATTTCACAGCAGTGGGAAAATGGGAAAAACAGAAGTAGTTCATTTTAAAGTGATCCAAACTTTATAGAGTCCAAACTGCCTAATTATCCACTGAGACGACTTTACCAGCTCATTTGGCAACAGTAAAGCTAACAACAACTAACATGCTAACACTTACTTCCTGATTATTGAACAGTTAAATGCTTTACAGTCAGCAACATATGTTTTTTACCTCATTCTATTCACTTTGCCCGTTTAATTTACCTCAGATACATGTGAAAAAATCAAGACTTTTCTGTTTCTCCACTAAAAACACGAATCATTATCTCAAACCATCACCACAAAATCTATATAAACAAACAAACAAACCAAGTCTTATTATGTTTGTTGGGTTTGTTTCATGAATATTAACGATGGTGCCAGAAATAAAAATACATGCGGTGTTAAAGGTGTTTCGATATTTGACTATGTTTTATAAAATACAGATTTGGGTTCATGTGTGAGGTTAAAGAGTCGGTTTGTGCGTCGCTACAAACCCGTCGCTGCGCAGTTACGACACGCAAACAACAAGATAACGCTCAGGGCTAAATTCCTATGTGATATGTATCTGATAACAAATGTGTTTCCTTTGCATGCCGATGGAATTACTCTGCATTTATTTAATGTGTGTTGAATGTTCACCTACTAAGCAAAAGGTCAACAGTTCAAATCCCATGTAAAGACGATGTAGTTTGTTTTTTTTCTAGTGGTAATAAACTGTTTTATATTGTTTTTGTTCATTATAAAACACATTATTGGTCTGAGCGGCTCACACAAATAAAACTACGACTTCCTGTTGATGAGCGAGTTGTATTTGTCCTTGGCGACCAGTGGATTTCGATTTACGTGTTTTTGTTGTGGTAAATTGGATGATATTGGGGATAAACGCTGTTACAGTCCTCGGCCTTAAGTCCTTTTCATTGTTTGTATTTGTTATGTTTCGTGTGTCTGAATCTGTCCGTTTCCTCCGTTAAATCTCGTCTGTGTGAGTCCTCGCTGATGATTGGAGGACGGTTTTCCCGCCTGGACAATCCCGTGTCTCACCTGCAGCTGACTCCGCCCCTTTAAGCAGATTTAACTCACCTGTTTGGAGCCGTTTGGTCTGTGTGTGTCCAGTCTGCTGTTTTTTTTTGTGTGTCTTTTTTGTCATGTCGGTGACTCTGTTTTGAGACACTCTACTGTCAGTTGTAGTAGCAGTAGTAGGAGTAGTAGTAGTAGTAGTAGTAGTAGTAATACTATAACCAGATCACTGGGCTAGACTCAAAACTAGAAATCGACTCAAAGAGAGAGTGGACAGTATATATTGAGGTTAAGTGGTACATTTATTGAAATATAGACACACAATGGCCATACAACAAATAACACAACATGAGAAGTTTAATGACGTATAATTCAGTGAGTTGGATTCCAAAGCTCATTAGATTTGCGAAGGACACAGCATTTTTCACCCCGGTTACACAGCACTGACTCTGTGTGTGTCAACATTTTGTTATGTTATTGCAAAATGAGTTTCTTAATTAAACTTTACCTGTTGCTCTTGTTTAAACTCTGCACATTTCCTTTTGTTTGTTTAGTTTACCTTTTACAAACCTGTTCATTAAGTTACTTCTTACTTTACCATTTTTCCATCCTGTTTTTTTATTTATTTATTTATTTTTTTGTTACTTCCCTGACCTAAAACGCGCTGGGTCGTAACAAATGCAGGTGAACATAGTGAAGTGGGTAAAGGGCAGGGGTGTCAAACTCAAATTTGCAAACATGTAAAAAAAAAAAAAAAGAGTAACTGCGTATCTCCTGATAAAGTCACACATTTCAATTTGACCCTGACCTCTCTGACCATAACTGCTCTGTCTTTTAATCTATATTTGTTTTTTAAATGTATTTTTAATCATTTTACACTGTTTCATTTTGTATTGTACTATTTTGGTGTCTTGATGTACGCCGCCTAACAAATAAAATGTATTATTATTATTATTAATTTACCTTGTCACGGGCCGCATAAAATGACATGGTGGTCCACATTTGGCCCCGGGGCCTTGAGTTTGACAGTGTGGTATAGGGGGTAGGTGAAAACAGGAATTGTCTGAGCACTCAGGCCTTGAATATAGGACAGTACAGGATTATTCTAACATGCATAAATCAGTCAAAAAACACATTTTTATTAAACTAGCGATGAGGAAACTGCATTAAAACAAGGATAAACGCTCATAAAGGTTCATTTTGCAGAATATGTCCCTCTGTCAATGATGTTTTTATGTTGAGAGAAGGTTGAATCGCCAACCTGCAGATCACTGGACGAACGCTCTACCAACTGAGCCACTGTCGCCTTTATTGACACAAACTCAGCTCAGCCACAGGCGGAGCTGGTTTACACTTTAATATTTATAATTTCAAACATCAAGCGGCTCGTCCAGATCCTCCACGGGTTTAACAATACAAAAAAAATACATAAAATATTAAGATGAGGTTAAACGCTGCGCAGAATAAACAGACGCTTTGATGTGTAAACAGTGAAGTTAGGTCACGAAATATGGGTCAATGAAAAAGAACAAAAACTAAAAACAAAATAAGATCAATGGAGCGCCCGATGCACCGCGGCCTGGTATTACACAGCGAGCAACATCAATAGCTCCGCGGCTCAATGGAAGCAGGAGGATTATTAAGAGAACTCCGATCACGCCATTTGCCGGGCCGCTGTAAAAACACGGTGTGTGAGGCCAGACTTGTAAAAAAAAAAGAAAAAAGGGGAAAAAAAACTCACTCACTCTTAAGCAGCTCTCTCAAAAGACTGTTCCAGCACCTGTCGAGGGCTTACTTAAGTGTCAGTTTGTAAGCGCATGCCCTGGTCCCAAACCCATTGTAAACCAGCCTGGGTTATTTAGTGCTTTTATCCAGTTGGCGGCCGTTCCAGCGCTCCAACCATTACCACTCCATCTTGGATTTTGAAATATTGTGCAAAGGGGAGATGCTCTCTGTCCCCCTAAAGGCCCGACTGCGCTTCAAAAAAAATAACAAACTTGAAATATGAGTGATTTTTTTCAGTTTCTTTTTGTCAAAATTCCCTTTAGTGCTGTTCTTTTGGATCGCATCAAACCGCAAATCTAGCAACGGTGATGTTTTCGCGGGGAGAAATGCAAGAGACGCATCTATGCCAGTTTAAAGCGCATGAGGAATTCCTGGTTTGGGAAGCGGGAATGCAGTAAAACGGATAAAATAGAGACATTTTGATTTTACACGAAAGCGTCAAAGAATGCCACAAAACCAGAGGAGACATATAAAAGAACAAATAGATCACAGACGCTACTCATGGGATATCGCATTACACAAGAATGCGGCAAAAAAAAAACATGAAATAGACGTAATTATGTGCGCAGTGGTGTTCCTAGCATGCTGATGAAAACGTGGAGGTTGTAATGTGCTGGTGTTTGAGTACGTGCTACATCGGACACTAGGGGGCTTCTCGTTGAGCTCTTAAAACAGAAACATTTGCACATTGGGTTTGGCATCACTTAACTCCTTTGTTCAACGCACATGAAAAATGGCTTAAATACTCGGCAGATTAATATAACAAAATCCCCTCGACTGGGAAAAGGGCCAAATCGCGCTCCACTG
This sequence comes from Periophthalmus magnuspinnatus, assembly GCF_009829125.3. Taxonomy (NCBI): domain Eukaryota; kingdom Metazoa; phylum Chordata; class Actinopteri; order Gobiiformes; family Gobiidae; genus Periophthalmus; species Periophthalmus magnuspinnatus. The sequence continues at coordinate 937,395 of NC_047142.1, read as the reverse complement.
GCAACAATCGCACTTAAGAGGGTCTGTTCGCAAGATTTATGACAAAGGTACTTAAAAACACAGAGTGGAGACGCGAGAGTGCGGTAGGTTGGTGTGATTCAGATGAAATAACAGATCATGTGTTTTCTATCTGTGACGACCTTTGACCTCTGAGAAACGGTGGGAAGTTACACAGAAGCATAAACAACACGGAGCGTCGGATTTGTTTGGGTCGGTTCAGTTTAAGATGCAAAGTACAAATGTTTTTTTTTTTGGACCAGCAAAGATTTCTGTCAAATATAATACAAATGTACAGATTCACAGGAGAAGTAACGTTTTTATTGTGATATTAGAGACAAAATAATAAAATACAAAATATACTTTGACATCCAGGACTGAAGGGGGCGACGATGCAGTAAGAATGGCATGTGTTCTTCTTATATAAAAGTGTAAGTGTGTGTTTGTGTGTGTGTGTGGTAGGTAAGTAATAAAACAAAAAAGAAAACTAAAGAAATAAATAGGTAAAATTAACATAAAAGTAAAATTTAAATAAACACAGTAAATTTCAGACTATTGAGCGAACCTGGATATAAGTCGCACCAGCTAAATTTTAAAAGAAAATTCTATTTGTACATATATAAGCCACAAGTTTTGGTTTTGTAACATTAGATATTTACACATAAAGACAGAATATATATAATAATAAATGTATATAATAATGACACAAAGACAGAGCACAGAGGGTGTTTTGAGTTTTAATTTAAGACTTGCTTTTTTTTCAAACTGTGCCTGAAAATCAGACGTCGACATATTGAAACTCATTTATGCCAGAGACACAAAAAAAGATTTAAATGACAAAAACTGCTCTAAATCTACAATATAAACAGCAGAATAAAACACTTGAGCTCTGAGTTTGTGTCTGTAATGAGTCAGAAGTGATTTATTCAAACTTTGATCGTTAAATTTGATCATAAAGGAGGAAAATAATAATAATAAAATAACTTAATGTGATAAATATGGACCCAAAATAATATAGTTCCAGGTTTCATCTACTCAAAGTTAAGTGGATATTGGGATTATCATCAGGCCGACCCTCTGTGTTTTTCACAAACAAAATAATCGACGCTGTGAATACGACGTTTGCTCAGGCACAAACCTCGACGCCGCTCTGTGATTGGTCGACTCACTTGATTAACCTTCTTTCAAAATGGAGTCTTGTAAATTTGTGAGGTTTGTGAGGTTTGGACACAGCTTAAATTTCCTGAATAGATCGAAATATTTACAAATGAAACAAAAAACAGCTCAACTAAAACTCATATAGTGTCTTAAAAACGGCAAAACGTTATAAAAATGTGACAATTTATCAAACTATACGACCCACAGATGGATCAAAACATATTTAAAGATGAAGAAGAACAGACGTAAGGGTTCAAAGCTGTTTATTATCTACGTGACTTTTTAAAGCGGTTGAAGAAAAAAAAAAGATCAAATCCCGTGTCCAAAGAACCCAAAGGAAAAAAGGAAAAAGACCATGGTGTCCCGACCCTAACGAAAAACAAACAACAACCCAAACTTCCCCGACACAAAATAAAGAACGAAAACAAGACGTCCGGATTCACCAGGTCAAACAAAAGACGCTAAACTAACAAAAAGTACGGACCCGGCATGGAGACACCAGCAGGGGGCAGCATCAGACCCAGCTCCAGGGTAAGGAACCAAAACAAGCGGGAGAAAAACAATGAAAAATACTCAGAAAAAATAGGCAAGAATTCTCAACTAACAAAAATATACAGGGAAAAATAGGAATAACTTTTTATGAATTAAAACTGGGAAAACAAAGGAAATTAAGAAACACACAGAGAAAAATAAAAAAGTGTCCAAATAATATGTCAGATCTGAATAACACTTATAATAATAACTTATCTCTATCAAACTTATATAAAACAGTTTGGAAACTAAATGAATTCCGTGTTTGAAGCTTGGATTTTTTTTATCATTTGACAGTTATTTTTGAGTGAAACTTCCAAACTCTATTAAAACCCAATTATAGACGTAACTTTCTGCCCGTTACTTCCCTGTGACATAATCAGAGTCTTCTCACGTAACACGACTGCAATCTGCCAACACGGATCCAATCTTTAAATGGGGAGCACTTTGCACCCGCCTCGTAAAATCCTGCCCCAAATTCACTTCAGAGTTTGGAAAATGAAGGGACCACCATGAGTCGAGCGCACATACCTCAGCCCGAACTCGACAGGTTGTTCCTCTTCTTCCTCTCTCCCCCGTCTCTTTCTCTTTCTCCCAGACCCTCCTCCGGCCCAGAATAGCGGCGACATTGACGAGTGGACCGTGGCTGCTCCGCGTGGCCCACCCTGCGACGGGGCGTTAGGCAGGACCACCCTCGTGTTTTACGGCGCCGGCGGGAGAGGATTGCGCCGTAAACAGCTGGTGAGTGTCACACGGGGGCGGAGAAGTTCGGTGATATTTGGTCGACGTGTTTGTGTCTCTATGGTTCTCATCTCTGTGGATCATTCTGTTTTCATTTACACATTTTAAATCACAACATTCATCTAAAACGATCTAATAAAAGAAACAGTTCAAGCTGAGGTGAAGTTCATAAACTGTGGCGTCCAATAGGAGCCGACGTCGCCGTAAACGTCATGACGATAAAGAGGCGTGTAGCTGTAGCGCCCCCTGTGGACAGAGGCACGTCGCACTAGAGCAGCACGTTTAAAACATTTGGACCAAAATGACGACGCGACGCTGCAGAATCCTACGAGTATCAACGATTAAGAAAATAAAACTGGAGAAGGAAGAGCGGACGTCACAGTGGGCGTGTCACAGGGGGCGTGTCACAGTGGGCGTGGCACAGTGGGGCGTGGCACAGTGGGCGTGGCACAGGTGGAGGTGAAAACAGGGATTTATCGAAAAAAATGGCGTCTTGAAAATAGTGGATTAAAGATTAAACTCAAACATGAATCAGTCCAAATAAAACTTCAGAGGCTCAACGAGAAGAAACGACTGAAACGTGATGATTTAAATCTTTGAAACATCCATTTTGCAGAACAGCTCTGATTTAATGTGCAGACTCTAAATGTCTTGACTTACATTTGCAAATATTCTCCAACATCTCATCAGACCGACTGTCCGTCCTGTGGTTTTCCCCTGATGCTGTTCACCGGTGCCTCGTGTTTTGTATAAAAAACATTTGAAACATTAACATTCTTTACAAAAATATATATAGTTATGATGTGATGAGTTGTAATATTTGTTGTGCCTTTCCATTCTCCCTTAAAATAATCTGGTTTGTCTCAATTTTAACACAATTTACGAAAGAAACAAATAAAACCTCTGAATCAAGTCATCCAAATCCACAGTGACGTTTTATTGGGAGACAGTGGCTCAGTTGGTAGAGTCTTGACCTAAAAATCGTTACTGGTAGAGTTGTCCGATCCAAATTCTACAGATGAATGCTGCTGTTGTGTCCTTAGGCAAGACACTTCACACCCGCTGTCCTGAACGATGCAGAAAACCAGGATTTAAACTGGTCTGAAAAACTAAACACCAAATACTGTTTACCATAAATCCTGGGAAAGTCACTAGTGTTTCTGTATATTTTTCATACATTTTTCAAGCTCTCCGTGGGTTTGAGTGGAAAATGACCACCATCGTCATAGGAATTAACAATTTAAATTATTTTTTAAATGGAAAAGAGTCCTCAAAATTGTGCCTTTAAGCAGGAAGCTGAAACTCATGAGTATCTTGGGAGTTGTAAATGGGACTCACTTTGCCAATAGCGCGTTTATGTCCATGATTAATGTCCACTTGACCTCTGACCCGCACTGACCTCTGGGGCTCCACAGGGCTCCATACTCGGTCCGGTGCTTTTCTCCCCGTGTTTCCTGCTCAGGTCAGCACTTGCCAAACATCAAATCTCCTTCCACTTCTATGCCGTCCATTTATTTGTAATTTATCATCTGCCAGACGCACTCGGCTCGACATCGAAGGACAGAAATGTTTCTGTGAGATTTTCATACATTTTTTTGGACACAAATGTGAGTGTTATGTTTGGCAATAGTCTTTGTTCAAGCACTTAATCTTTGTTCTGCACAGCGCACAAGGACAGGTTAAACAGAGCAAACTTAACAAAGGAATATGTTGGCCATGTATAGACTGTACTTCCCATAATGCACCTCACCGCTCGGGCACTAACACGTTTATAATGTACTCGTGCAGCAAGATGATAGAAATTTATTCTTTTTCAATGGCTCTATATTATCGAATTCCACCAAATAAGTAATTTTGTTATTTGATTTGTGTTTGTTTTTGTTGTTGCCATAGAAACGCGCCCTCGCAGCAGAAAGACACGCTCAGACAAAACACTTCTTTTTGGTAATAAATGTATTGTACGTAGTCTATTTCTTTTGTAATTAACACTCTAATGTATTTTCTTTATCAGCCAAAATTTAAATAAGTTCATTGATAAAGGAGCAAAATGATTTTTATGGTGCGTAAAGTGTCTTGCCCAAGGACACGACAGCACCGCCGGTCGTTTGGTCGGTGGATATGAGCGCTCTGGCAATGATGATTATGTCGAGAGCGGGATTTGGACCATCAGCGCTCGATCAATGTACAAAGACTCTACCAACTGAGCCACTGGAGGGTTTGTCACTTTCTCGTCTCCATGGAGACGGTGTTGCGTTACCAGGAATGTTCGACCTTACGGCACGACATATGTAACTAACTCTTTGTTCCACCGGGAGGAAGACCCAGGCACGTCTCTGGGCTGGTCTGGGATCACCTAGGGGTCCCACCGTAGGAGCTGGAGGAAGTGTCTGGGGTGTGGGAAGTCTGGGAGTCACTGCTTAGACTGAGGCCCCGGATAAGAGGAATAATTATTATTTCATTTATTTCTTTTTAATTTAATTGTATCAGTACATGTACCGCTTTCTGTTTCTCTATTTTATTTATTTATTTTATTAATTTTCTTCTTTCATAAAACAGTTTGTCAAACTCTAATGACAAAAGTAAAACACAACCTGCCGAGCCTCAGTGTGTTTTTGCACAGGGGGCGGAGCTTTACAGCTTCTTGAAGCTCCATGTTTTTCAGTGTCATTTATAAACTGCACATGTGTGAACAGAAATATGTGAACAGTACACACGTGTGTATGTAACATGTATCACACACAAACATCTACACACTCCGTTTACATGTGTAGATGCTTATGTGTGTATGATACGTGTGTGTAACTTACATAATGTTGACCAGTGTGAAAAATAAAATTGAAGAAAATGGACGGATGGAATATGTTTGTACTGTAGCCTGTCCACAGATCTGACCTGTAACTTGGTGTAAACAGTTAAACGCTCGTTCGGTTTAATATTCTGTAAACTAACATTTCCTTGAAGCTGCACAGATCGTCGTCCAGATGTTTATGAAGCTTCACGTCTCGAGAAAAATCATCAGAATCCTCAGAGTTTCAAAGAACAACTGAAGGTCACATTTAAGAAAGAATTTAGAACAAATGTTTAGCAAATTAAACATCAAATTCTCCCCCTGATTATGATTAAAACATGAGAACACAGGATTTTATTTTTATTTAAAGCTCCAATATCACACAGAACTGACTCTGTGATGTTTAGGTCATGTTCTAATGTTTCCTCCTCAAAAACAGACCTGGAGTTGTGTTTTGTTTCATTCACACATGTTTAAGTAACATCTCCAAAGCTCAAAACGCTCTGTTCCACCTTGTGATGTCATGACGTGGTAGTTTTCACCTTTTTAACAGCTCCTTTTACCTTTAGCTCAGTCGAGATAAGTGGCAATCCCAGGTTTGTAAATGATCCAAATGATTCTAGAAACGAAGGCGTGTGGAGTTTAAAAACACAGAGGAGCACTTCCTGTTTTACCAGTTAATGACATCACAAGGTGGAACAGAGTGTTTTCAGTTTTGAGAGAAGAACTCAGCCTGAATCTGCAGAGTTTGTTTGTGTGTTAAACATGTGTGAATGAAACAAAACACAACTCCAGGTCTGTTTGTGATGAGGGAACAACATCAGAACATAAATAAATCTGAGAATCGCAGAATATGAGCAACTAAAATCATCTTTAAAAGTTTTTACATCTTCATATTTATAGGTTTTTGAGGTGGTTTTGCAGCTGGACACATCCCTGGTTTGTGGTTTAAGAATATGAACAATGTAGAACCTGTGCAAAATCATGTTTTACTATTATTACTTCCACTCAAATCTGGATTATAACCTTCAGAAAACCAGTGATATAATCGACATATTGCCGTCCGTGGCTCCTTCCTGAGTGTAGTGCTTCTCGTGATGATCCCATATTACACCGCACCACTCGTATTAATGAAGACCGGCGTAATTAGGCACTTAAATGCGCTGATGAGATGTACTCTGGGTGAAAAACAACATCAGTGACTCAGTTCTATTCAAGTGCTGACACAGATACGATCTCGAATGGGACTGTTCTCCTTCAGATGGAATAATGAGATCTGAGGACGCGCCGACCGTTAGCGCCGAGCCTCCGCGCCAACAGCCAAACACTTCACGGCCAAACGCTCGCCCGTCACAAGCCCTCTGCCCAAGTTTCACCATAAAAAGGTTTTATTTTACGAGCCTCCGATTCAAATCAAGTTGCGACGAGGCTTCAAAAGGTCGGAGGTAATTAGAAGCACAAGTCCACGGCGAGCTGCACAAAGAGGTGAGATTAGAAGCAGGCCGCCGTGCAGGTTCTAATCCACACCAGACTCTCCGCTCGGGCTTGAAAACGTCTCCAGGCACGGACTTCAAATTTGTGTATTTGAGGATGTGTAAAAGGTCACACGATCAACAATGGACGTTTGCATAAACAACAAGACGTGAGTCCAACGCCAACGTGAAGTTTCAAAATGGAGCTCGGGGAAAACGGCGGGTGAAGACAAAACGAACGTCTGTGTTTTACAAAAGCACAAACTGAATTTAGTGAAGCATCAAACGGGTCATTTAAACTACAGTGGTCCCACGTTTATCACGAGGGTCAAGTATCAGCTTTATTTTTTACATTATTCTCTCTGTTTTTGTCTGTCAAACCCCTCACCACACACTTTATACACTTTTCTCACACAGGCGTTAACATTTTCTCACATTTCTCTCTCGTTTAAACTCTCTCAAAGTTCAAACCTTCGTAGGCGTCTTTGTCGGTGCAGAACGTTTCATCGACATTGTGGGTTTTGTCGGGGAGAAAACAAATCGCAAACGTACAGCACTTCAGAGTCACACTGAGATCCAACGTTTATGTAAATTTGTCTGAACACATTCTGTACTGGACAGGAGACACGGCACGGAGGAGACTGATGGACAATGGTCTACAGTCCAACAGCCAATCAGGACGCACGACACAATGGTCTACAGTCCAACAGCCAATCAGGACGCACGACACAATGGTCTACAGTCCAACAGCCAATCAGGACGCACGACACAATGGTCTACAGTCCAACAGCCAATCAGGACGCAGAACACAATGGTCTACAGTCCAACAGCCAATCAGGACGCACGACACAATGGTCTACAGTCCAACAGCCAATCAGGACGCACGACACAATGGTCTACAGTCCAACAGCCAATCAGGACGCACGACACAATGGTCTACAGTCCAACAGCCAATCAGGACGCACGACACAATGGTCTACAGTCCAACAGCCAATCAGGACGCACGACACAATGGTCTACAGTCCAACAGCCAATCAGGACGCACGACACAATGGTCTACAGTCCAACAGCCAATCAGGACGCAGAACACAATGGTCTACAGTCCAACAGCCAATCAGGACGCACGACACAATGGTCTACAGTCCAACAGCCAATCAGGACGCACGACACAATGGTCTACAGTCCAACAGCCAATCAGGACGCACGACACAATGGTCTACAGTCCAACAGCCAATCAGGACGCACGACACAATGGTCTACAGTCCAACAGCCAATCAGGACGCACGACACAATGGTCTACAGTCCAACAGCCAATCAGGACGCACGACACAATGGTCTACAGTCCAACAGCCAATCAGGACGCACGACACAATGGTCTACAGTCCAACAGCCAATCAGGACGCACGACACAATGGTCTACAGTCCAACAGCCAATCAGGACGCACGACACAATGGTCTACAGTCCAACAGCCAATCAGGACGCACGACACAATGGTCTACAGTCCAACAGCCAATCAGGACGCACGACACAATGGTCTACAGTCCAACAGCCAATCAGGACGCACGACACAATGGTCTACAGTCCAACAGCCAATCAGGACGCACGACACAATGGTGGTTCATGGGCTGTAAAAAAAACATGTGAAATTGAAGTATAAAAATCCAGTAAACAGCAGGTGAAACGAGATATAACGAGGGACAACTGTATTTTATGTTTACTGTAGAAAGGGTCATTTAATAAAAGGTAATCTTGACTCTTCTGAGCTTTAACTTTACTCCATGTTCTAACGCTGTTCCCTCCTTTTTTTCATTCATGTTTGAGTAAGTTTTGCTTTTTTCCTGCTCAATTCCCCATAGGAAAAAGACGCTTTAAAATGTTTCCCCAAGAACCTAATTAACAACAAAGAAATAGAACTGATGGAAAAACTTCACTTTGTTGGTTTTACTGACATTTAATCGGGTTCGTCTCAAATAAGAGACACCGGACGCTAAAAGTTCTGTATTACACAAAATTAACTCTTGTGAGGTTTAAGTCGTGTTCTGATGCTGTTACCGCATCAAAAACAGACCTGGAGTTGTGTTTTGTTTCATTATTATTAGTCTGTCACATCTCCAAACCTCAAAACGCTCTGTTCCACCTTGTGATGTCATCAAGTGGTAGTTTTCACGTTAACTCCTCCTTTTACCTTTAGTTCAGTCGAGATACGTGACAACTCCAGGAGCTGAAATGACCCAAATGATTCTATAAACGAAGGTGTGTGGAGTTTAAAAACACAGCGGAGCACTTCCTGTATCACCACACGATGACATCACAAGGTGGAACTGAGCGTTTTCAGTTTGAGAAGAAGAACTCAGCCTAAACATTTGTGTGTTAAACATGTGAGAAGCGAGATCAGAAAACAGCGCAACATTTTCCCTTTAATGGGTTAAGTGTTGGAAAAGCGTTGGCATTGGTGTTTGGGATTTTGCAAACACATTCCCACGAGATTGAAATCATAATCAAGAATTCATAATTAGGAACGAGAGAAGACAAAACATGAAAACGGCGAATCGTGACCTTGTACATTTCCAAGTCCTATCACAGTCGCTGAGAAGCACTCGTCGATGGGCGGTGGGTTGCATAACTTTGAATGAATCACTTTTTTTGTTTCGTTTTTTGGTAATTTAGAAACCTTTTTATAAGCTTTTTTTTTGTCCAGTTTGTTCAGTGTTGGCGTCTGAACAGAACGGCACAGCTCTCAGTGAAAGTGAAGACTCTCCGAGGGGCAGGAGGAGCTTTAGTCTTCAGCCATTTCCACTGATGTGCGGAGAAAATGTGAATCGCATTATAAGTGACCTTTATTCCAGGCCATAAAGTCGACTTGGGCGTTCTGCTGAGTCACACGGCGTGGGAGTGGCGTCCTGACAGTGTTAAACGATTTGCCAAAGTACTATAGCTCAAAGGTAGACTCTCCGGTTGATCAAAACTTAACATGCTCCACAACTCCACGCCGTTCTCTCAAGGGGTGTATTAAATTACACACGGCGTGACTAAACCTGCAGTTTAGTAGAATATTTAATCCCGTGACTTCAGAACCAGCCCAGAAAACGTTACTGCGAGTTTGTGCTACTTGCAAAACCCGGAATAATCATGATGTCTGTGTAATCCCCCGTCGTCCAGGTGTGATCCAGTGAAGTCCAGACGTTCCGCTGCTCGTCCTTCACTTGTGTTTGTCTGAACGACGCCGAAACTGACACACCTGTTTGTTTAGTTTCTGTTTGTTGGCTACGTCTATGGAACCGCGCCCGAGTCGTGTTTAGTGTAATCATTCAGGCCCCTAATGGCTGCTCTCATGCCTGTTAGCATACTGGCTATTAGCATACTGGCTAGCCCGATAGTTTTCCTTGTTTAGATTTGGGTCTGAGGATGGAGTAAAGTCTCAGAATAGTGATCGGACTTTTGGTTCTTTTAAGGGCCACATCAACAAAATGGTCGCTCTCAAAGGGCCAGATTTAACTGTACGATAAATGTCACTACGTTTTAATCTTGTTAATTAACCGTTTCTATTTTTATTGCTCATTCAAGTTACAAATATTCCATATGGATTTGCATAGAAATGAAAAAATGGCTGTTTAACTTGTTTGTATCTAATGATCAACTGAAATTTTAAGACAGTTATACTTTTTAATTTACTTTGTTGCGGGCCACATAAAATGACATGGCGGGCCGCATTTGGCCCACGGGCCTTAAGTTTGACACGTGTTTTAGGGGATCCAGATGTTTTTGGATTTCAAAGAATTGTTGTGATGGAAATTTAAGCATATTTATGTTTTGTCTTTAAAAGTATTTGATCTGTGTGAGTTTGTCCGAAAAATCAAAACTCTTTTGTTTCTAAATATGTTTGTTTTATTTTTCCAGAGCGTTTAGATCAACTCCTCCCACATTAATCTGAGCAAATCCAGCACCGAGGAACAAACCCTCAGTGTGCAGTGGAACTTTGAGTCACATGGGTCAAACTCGACATTTTAATCCCAGAGACGCCCCGAGAGTAAACGACATTAAAGGAATAATAAGTGTTTTTCAAAGACAGGGGGCAGTATCTCCACAGACCTGACTCGTCCTGATTTCTTCCTGTGGGTCGATCTTAAAGAAAAGGAGTTTGTGAATAAACCTCAGACGATAAACGACTTAAAACGTGACATCGAGGATCAAATAAGAGACATAAGACAGAAATGATTTAAATGTGACGCAGAGTGAGTTGGATCGAGCTGTTCAGGGAAAAACACAAAATGGTGGAAACTTATAAGCATCATTTTTACTTCCTCTAGTTTAAGTCGTGATAAGTTCAAGTTTAAGTTAACAATTATAACCATAAATATTGACAAAAATCCCAAAAGGTTCAGTTTATCTACTTCTAAAATTTGGTGAGTATAACTTAAGAATTATAGGAGCGAGTAGGAGAGACTAAAGGACTGACTCTTTTACTATTTATTTATGACAGAAGCCAATGTGTGAATTAATTTTATCTAAAAACTAATAAAGAAAAGTGACAAAGACTTAAATGAGTTTAACATTAGACGATTGTAACGATAAGTCTGTTTAACTTAAGTCACGTTGTTTTACTGTAGAGGATCAGAAAAGAGCCATAAACTGAATGAATGAAAAGCAGACACAGGGCAAAATGAAAATATGAATATTATAGATATTTCAATGTGCAGATACATATAACCAGGTCTGTAATAATATTCAACAGATACAACATGTGTATATGATGGACATGTGTATTAATATATATTATAGAAGGAAGAAATGCAACGAATGAAAATCAAACCCAAAGGACGACTTCAGGAGAGACAAATATTTCTAGTCCCGTGAAACGACTGAATGTCCATGTCCTCTGCAATATGTCCATGTCTTTTGAACCGTGTTTCAAAGTTCAAAGTTCAATCTAAGAATAAATAAAGTTTGATTTCCTACCACAGTGTGGTGTTTGTATCTCACCATCACGAGACTGAAGAGGAATCTCCTTTTACCAGAAGAGGAAAAGAAAAACCTGCACATGGTCCAAGGAAAAAAAATAATTAAAGTCACATCATTAATTAGAGCTGTAAGCCTCCGAACTAATGACATAAATATAAATTAGCAATTATTTTGAAATGCCATAAATTTAAATGTTCAATAAATTTAGAAATTAAATTCCTAGATTGTTACATTAACAACACTGAGCTCAATAACAGGTCAAAGTGCAGCTTTAAATCTAAATGAGCTGTAAAGCTTACAGTTCATCAATAGCTTTAAAAGCTTATCAAATATTTTCAAATCAAATTCACTTAGAATCATCTGCACAAAAAAAATCTAAATATGCAGCTACATTCATTCATAATACATCACAGTACAAAACTATCATGGCCGCCAAAAGAGTAACTCAAAATAACAAAAACGGACACTAAAACGGGCACACATAACATAAATGAAAGTGTCCTTTAAATGGTACAGGTTTGGCCTTTAATTCGGCAGGAATAATAAATCAAATAATGTCCGTATTTAATCAATAAACACGCTAATAGGTCGCGCTAATAACGCGCTAGCATTAGCCGAATTAGCTGCGGCCTCCAGGGAGTTTTGAATACTCAAACACACGATAGCGGTAAAGTGGCGTGTGTTTAACTGTTTAACTAAAACAACGGAAACTTAACGTGACATCGTGACTCACCGATGAGCGGAAGATCAGATGGACGGAAAGTGGAGGAAGAATGAGCCACGGAAAAGTTAGGACGAGAACTCCAGAAACAAACAGCAGCAACAGCAGCACAGAGAGCAGCAAACAGGAAGTGACGGGGCGGGGCCAGGTGATACTGAAGGGGCGGGGCCAGGTGATACTGAAGGGGCGGGGCCAGGTGATACTGAAGGGGCTCACCGGAACAGGAAGCAGAGATGGGGGCCGCTAAGTCACGTGGGTTACACGATGCACTACAGTAATAATAATTCAAAGTCATAAATTAAGCAAAATTGACCCTTGTGAGTGTTAAGTCATGTTCTAATGTTGTTTCCTCCTCAAAAACAGACCTGGGGTCGTGTTTTGTTTCATTCACACATGTTTAAGCAACTTTATTAAGCTCAAAATGCTCTGTTCCACCTTGTGATGTCATCAAGTGTTAGTTTTCAAGCCAACGTTTACATTTAGTTGAGTAGAGATTAGCAATTCCAGGGCTGAAATGATCCAAACGATTCTATAAATGAAGGTGTGTGGAGTTTAAAAACACAGTGGAGCACTTCCTGTATCACCACATGATGACATCACAAAGTGGAACACGGTGTTTTCAGTTTGAGAGAAGAACTCAGCCTAAATCTGCAGGTTTGTTTGTGTGTTAAACATGTGAGAATGAAACAAAAAACAACAACAACACAACTCCAGGTCTGTTTGTGCTGAGAAAACAGCATTAAAACAGACGAAATGTGAAAATGTAAACAAAACAGAAAGAAAAAGAACCAACTCTTTTAAAAAAAAACGAGATCCAACCGTTCACGTTAAGGAGTCCCAGAAGTAGGGAACATTTCTCAGTTGAGGTGGGCATAAGCTGTTTCACGTCTCTCGTTCCCGCAGAGCTCCTGAGAGTCTTCAAACCTCCCGTCCCTCGCCTCGTTGGGCCCCTCCCTGCTCCCTTCACACTTTAACCACGAGCCGGAGCGACGCGAGAGGAGCCAAAACAGATCATGAGCCACAGCAGCCCTCGAAACAGAAATCACCTTCACCGAGCCCAAGCTGTTCCGGAAGACCGACTTGCATTCTGCGGCAATTCCGAGTGATTTATCGTATGGGGGGGAAAAAAAAAAAAAAAACTTTTCCAAAGAACTTCCAAAAAGACATCTCGCTCCACAGCTGGTTAATGCCAACTGCTTGTGACTCGTGATGAGTAATGGCGTTGCCTTTGAGTCGGTAGCTTTGTTCTGCGGCGTCTGCTTGATGGATCGTTCTTTTCGACACGTTTTCAAGATGTGCTCCCCTCTCGTAATAATAATAATTTATTTCTTTTTAAAGCCGAGTACTATAAAAAGTCATTTTCCCCCTCGCGCTCCTTCTACTCGACTCCCCTTATCACGTTTCGTCCGCGAGCCGAGAGATGCGGAGATGTCCACTTTTCACTAGGCTCATCAACAGTAGATCCGAGGTCCATACAAACCTTATTAAGAATCAATTTGAGCCAGTGTCAGACAGCCTGGCGCCTGCAGAGGGGTAAATGCATTTAATATGAACATTTTATCGTTGTCTCTCAGTCTCCCATCGTCTCTCAGTCTGCTGCGTGTAAAGTATCTGTCATGAGGCCGTACGCCGTGAACACGATCGTGGTAGTAGCGCCGCTCGGCCCCGCACACATGGCGCACATATGAGCAGGAAAGGTAGGAAATCTGCGGGGCTGTACGGAACAATATCGCATAATCCGACTTGAAATGCGCGCAGCTGTTACGCGTATGGACGTAACCAAGTCAATAAATCGTATCGGCGAGGTCGGGTTTCTTAAAATATGCGCCGCTCTGTCACTAAACATGTGTAAGCCTACAAACTCAATCGTTGATGTTCGGAAATTAGCTTTTTATCCGTCCTCGAGGCGGTGGCGCAGTGTGAGATCTAGGTTTTGCGGTTTTGGTTTATGGCGCTAGCTGGAAACCGCCGCCCTCTTGTGGTGAGGTGGAGCGATAAACGTGTCACATGTGCCGCCCGTAAAACATCTGTCAACACGATTTACACTTTTCAACGTGTAGAAAGTTCTTACACATGATCGTTACTGTTCTAGCCACAACTACGCACAGACTGTTTATGTAAATGCACATAGCTAACATGCTAACAGGAAGTGATCACGGGCTCGTCAGACTCGTCGTTTTGGTCTTAAATGTTCGTATTAACCCTCTACATGATCCTGGGTTTTTATTTCACTATTGTGTCTGTAAATCAAGATCTGAACATTAATAACAGACAAATCAGGTCCTTCTTCCTGTTAGCGTTAGGGCTCGATCCTGATTGGCTCTTTGGTTGCTATGATACTCACAGTCGGAATTACAAATATAGAACTCTGCCCCAAATTAGCCGCTATAACTGTTAGCCTCGATGAGCTTCTTTGGATACAGTTTATGTTTCTACTGCAACTTAAAAAACATGTTGGTCTGGAAAAGTTTTCTATATTCATAAAATGTGCTTTTGATGGACCAGTAGAACATAAATATTGTTTGTGTATGTAACACTTTTACCAAGATGCTCGTTATTATGAAAGGAAAAATATATATATATAAGACTCCTGTAACCTCAAGTTAAACCAACGGTAAAAGAGACAAAAAAAACCTTTGTCTAGGGTAAAAGTATGATTCTAACTTAAAAATTCAACAAATAACTCCAAGGAATATAATTATTATGACAAGAAACCAAGATGAAATGTACATTTAAATATTTCTAACTTTGTGAATATTTTTTACAGTGTACAAATGAGAAACACACAGTAAATACGTTTTAGGCTTTTCTTATTTTTAGAAGTTGTTAGGAATCAAATACATTTCCACAAACATTACATTTCTCCCCCAATACTATAAAGTCAGAACACGATGCACTGATTTGATATTATGCTCTTCAGTTTTTCGATGGCGCGTTGGAGCTCAAGGTAAAATCCAAAAATACGTGGAATAATCCTACAGTCTGTTGTTCACTTTCACATTCGTATGGAAAAAAGATTTATGAAGATGGGACACAGAATGTGCTGTCCTGTCTGTCCTCACAGGTGACTCAGACTCGTCCGTGGACACACCGTCTCTGTCCAACTGACTCTGAAGTGAAGTAGCACAAAAACGGCGCTAGCTTTAGCTTAGCTTTTTTTTTGCACGGTTCTCGGAAGACTCCGTGAAAACTCACCCCCAGACTGTGCGATAAGTCCCGCGAGTTCTCCTCAGTCCTCAGTCCTCCAGAGCAAGGGGAAAAATCTTCAGAGTAGCTGAAAAGCGGCTTTCAATAATGTTTGTGTTTTCTCGTACGAGCTTCTCTTCGTTGAGTTGTTCGTGCCTTTGCAGTGCAGTCAGATTTTTTCGCGCTTCTCGAACGTTCTCTTTTCTCACACGTGCACATCATCACGTGCACTCACATCATCACGTGCACTCACATCATCACGTGCACTCACATCATCACGTGCACTCACATCATCACGTGCACTCACATCAAGTAACATGTTTATTATGGGGTATTTTTTTTTTAGCATTTTTATCAATCATGAATTTTGATATTTAAATGTTTTAACACCATGTAAAATGCATATTTACCTATTTTATGAACTTACAAAATGGAAATTTTACTAAATAAAATATATTCTCAAGGTGAACAAAAACAAATAATCCTAATCCTAATATAACAAATATTAAAGTGTCCGGTTGAGTCTTTCCCGTTGCGTAGCTCCTTGGCCCACGTCTGTTATCATCTATTTTATTATAAAAGGCAGGACAAGTTTATTCAAAGTGTTTTACAGAATAAGAAAGACATTAAAACCACAATACAACAAATCAAAACATAAGAAATAATCATTAAATTAACATGAAAAGAGAAGGCGCCGTGTGGGCAGAGGTGGAGGGTAATGAAATACAATTAGTAAAGTACTGTACTTAAGTAGAATGTTTAAGTATCAGTGCTTTATTTAAGTACATTTTACAGTGTGTACTTTTTACTTTTACTTGAGTACATTTCAGAGCAGTATCTGCACTTTCTACTCTACATTTTTGAACAGGACTATAAAGTAAAAGTACTTTTCATATGATTTTTGGAGGGGTTATTTTTACCGTGTTCGTGGAAACATCCTGAAGAAAGTTCAAGCTTCAGCAAAACAAAAACAAACACAAAATTCAGAAGAAAAAATAGAAATTTTGAATTTTGAATCAATATCTCTACATTTACACTTAAATGAACAACACTTTTTTACTCTTTAAGTACATTTATAAACAGATACTTAAATACTTTTTTCATGTGTTTTTTTCCTCTGTATCTGTGTGTCCCTCAGTCCAGGTCTGATCCATCGCAAAGAAAAATAAAATCTGTCACTGGACAAAACGTTGTACTCGGTGTGAAATAAGTGGACTAAACAGGTGTGAAATCACTCATTAGGGGCTTGAATGACTGCGCTAAGTAGGACTCAGTGCACAGTTAGTGTAGCACAATGGACTTAAGTAACTAAACTTCATCGTCTGTGGGTCAGTGTTCGCTCTACGATGAGATTCACGCAGAAAACTCTACACATGCTGTTAAAAATACCTGTTCTGTTTCCTCACAAAACCCGTGTGTTTGTGGGCGCCGCTCTTTCACTTAGGTGAGCGTTTTTGCTACTTTCTCCACCTCAGCATAAATTACACCGGGATCGACAGTAATGAACATTTTGACGGTGAGGGTGATTGGCAGATGTATTCTTCCTGCTGTTCGCTGTGTCAGTTCTGTCTCAAGACAAATGTCACGTTGTGAAAAATCATGTCAGATGTGTTTGATACGGCGCAGATTGATGGAGTTCCTCTGATTGCTGCGAACGCCTGACACCTCTTTCTCTTTTCATCGACAAATTGCCTTGAAAACGCTCTACGCAGCAACACCATCACCTTCAAATCTGTAGCCAAATTAAATATGCAGATCTCCGTGTTATGTTACTGCATTTTGAGTGCGTCGTATCTTTCCCTCCAAAACATTGGCAGCCATTTTGTCCTGTAACTGTTTATACTATGGGCCCATATTCTCTACAGAACTCGGGTACGCGCCTTAACGCCGTGTGCTAATTAGCGTTTTATGCATAACTCGCTGCAGTGAAGTCAGGTTTGAGTTTTTAAATGCAGGGTTTGTTCTTTTATGAAGGTTGGCATCGCCGCTGACAGTGACGAATACGACTTTGAGCAGTTTATTGATATGTGATTTGAAGTTTACAGTTTTTGTTATGTGACCACAGTTTGAGAACTACTGAACCAACATCACTTTGAGCTTTTATGAAAGTAATAATCCACTTTACGATTCACGCATTACTGGCAGAGACTGTACGAAGAAGTGGACTGAGTGAGTTTGACGTCACCCACGGCGTTCAGCTCCAAGTGAAGCTCATCGAGGCCGGAGCAGGTGAAGCGGTGAATTTGAAGCTGAGTTTAGTATTTGGAATTCCGACTGTGAGCATCATAGCAACCAAAGAGCCAATCAGGAGCGAGAATGATGAAGGTAACGCCCCTTCACCCCCCAAAATGATGATGATCACTGCAGTATTTACAGAAAAAAGTGAATTGGAGCCTGAGTCGATGGAGCAGGAAGTGCAGCCCATGATCACTTCCTGTTTGGAACGCGGCGGCTAACAGGTTAGCTATGTCCATTTATATAAACAGTCTACGGCCGTGTCCCAATTCGCCAAATGCACAGTCCGAAGTTCAAAGTATCGTTCGAAGTACCCGGACGATGAAGTGTATTCCTCCGTGTAGCCATCGCGCCGAAATGATCACGATAGCCCCACGGAGTGTACGTCAACCGCTGTCCGTGCGCTTACGTTACGTCGCCTTACGTGACGACTGCTGACTAATGAGCTATAGGTGTGAAATGGACACTGAAATAATTACAGTTTTATTTTTAATTCTTTATTATTTCATAGAAGAAGAGTCGAGGTGTCGTCGGCGCCGTCGTTTATTTCAGTTTAGATTGAATGAAGTCAGGAATTAATGTTTCCCTTTGAATATCTATTGACAAATATAATATTATTTTTGATTTTTTTTTTCCAAGTTGTAGCGAGTTTTACAGAACTTTAAGAAAATACACCTTGTTTCTCCTGTAGAAGAAGTGACGCGCGGTGCATGATGGGATACAGAAGTGCACGAAGTCTGCTCAGATGCTTCGTTCACGGCCGATCTCCATGGAAACGCAGAAAACAAGGGCACATTTGTCGTCCTCATTCGTCGGGTGCATGAAATGGGACAGGTCTTATCGCGCCAAATGCATCCGACAAAGTGTGCGACCGACGAAGTGTGCGACCGATGAAGTGCGCGACCGACGAAGTGTGCGGCCGACGAAGTGCGCGACCGACGAAGTGCGCGACCGACGAAGTGTGCGACCGACGAATTGAGACACGGTCTGTGATTCGCGGTTTACACATTTTATTTGCAGTCCGTAGCTAAATTATCCATCGCCTGCTTGATAATCCACAGCTCAAATGACACAGACTTACACCAAAAGTTTCACAAAAAAAACAATTATGCTATTTCTGTATCTGGATGACCTCAGCTCACCGCCGAGGCTATAATAAGGTGCTTTGTCTCTCGGCTCACACGGCGTCTGCCTGTGTTCCCACCAGGTACCGTCCCTGCGCCTTCCATCACTTTGTTGCATTTCAGATAACAAGAGGCTGCACTTAGCGCTCGTGCAGCCTGAAAATGTGTGTCTCATTTGGACGTCTCTGTCTGTCTGAGCTCACATACCTGGTCGTTGTAAAATGCCACGGTCATCATTCGAGCTAGCATCGCGCACAAAGCAGATAGCACAGAGATGATGGCTCCTCGTACGGTAAGAGGCGTCTGGGGGGAAGAAGAGCTGTGTTTTTTCCACACCTTGACCGTGAAAGTAATTGGATAAAAGTTTCTCAAAGTCAAGGATGAGTCATTTAAAAAATCAAGTTGCAGAACCAGACGGACACTTTCTTCACAATGTGGCTATGCTAGCTTTACTGCTATGAAGCGTTAGCATCTGAGGTGGATCTGTGCTTTAAACTGTGTACGTTTTACTTTTACTTCAGTACATTTGAGAGCAGTATTTGTACTTTCTCCACCACATTTCTGAACAGGACTGAAAAGTAAAAGTACTTTTTCTATGATTTGAGGGGTTATTTTTATCATGTTTGTGAAAAAATCCTGAAGAAAGTTTTTGAGTTCAAGCTTTGACTTTGAGCAAATCTTAAAAACACAAAATTCAGAAGAAAATATGTGTCATTTTGAATCAATATTGTCAATATCTAAGTGAATCAATATATATTTACACTTAAATGAACAACACTTGAGTGAAATACTTAAACTTTTTACTCTTAACAGATACTTTTACTTCAGTAGATTTCTTCATGTCATATTTTTACTTTTACTATCTGTATTTTGTGTTGTGTAAAGTCAGATCACTGCGCTGAATGGACATGAGACATGATTTTTGGTTGGGTTAAGTGTCTTGCCCAATGACACAACAGCAGCATTCATCTGTGGGAGCTGGAATCGCGCCGTCAACCTGTGAGTCGAAAGGACCTGACACTCGACCAACTGAGCTCGAGAGTGTCTACTGTTGTGCGATTATTTTGTACAGTATTGGTGGTTCAGTCTAATAACCACATACTGTTTACATAAATGGGCGTAGCTAACGTGCTAGCTGCCGCGTTCCAAACAGGAAGTGATGTAAAATCTGTGTCCTCTCTCCATCTCTGCTGCTTCAGACTCATTCTGGTCTTAAATGTTCGTATTAACCCTCTACATGATTCTGGGGTTCATTTTTTGAGGTTTTTTTGTTTTTTTTTTTTTTTGTCTATTTAGTTAATTTATTTTTTTATTAACTTTTTTTTTGTTATTTTAAGTTTGGGTTTTGTTTTTTTGTTTTTTTTATTTATTTATTTATTTTATTTTATTTTTTTTGTTGAGTTTTTGTATTTTTTTATTATATTCTTTTGTTTATATTCTTTATTTTTTGTTATTTTGAGTTTAAACCAGTGGTGTGGGCGGGAATGGGCTTTACCTTCAACAGCCTCGCTCCTGATTGGCTCTTTGGTTGCTATGACACTCGAGGTCGGAATTCCAAATATAGAACTCTGCTCCACATTCGCCGCTATAACTGCTAGCTTCGACGAGCTTCATTTGGAGCCGAATGCTGTGGTGACGTCACACTCACTCAGTCACTTCTTTCCTGTCACTGCTAATAAAACATGTATCGCTAGCATGTGTTAGCATTTCTAAAATATCATTACATAATCCCGACATGACAGCAACAGAAGTTCACGAGAAAAAGCGAATTTAAAAAAACCCCACGCTGTTCAAACGAGCGCACACTACGCAGGTGTCTTCATTTAGCCTGATTAGACATCTGCTCCGGTTAGCACATCGGCACAGAGCTAGCTAATAAAGACGATAGAGTTCTAATTTGTCTTTTGGAAAACAGTTGTGGCGACGCTAACCCGGGGATGAAGCGGAGGATCACGTAAAGCCCTGGCAAGAAAAAGCCAACAGCGTCAGAGTCGACAGAAAAGGCCAGACTTTGTGACTTGCAGCTGCGGAGGCGATAATATCTCCGTCTTGAGTGGATTTATTATTTATTGCGTCTATGTTTTTGCCTGGGTTAAACTGCGCTGTGTCCGCTGGGCTAAAAATAGACGGCGTCCTGAGACTTCTGCTTGAATGACAGGATGCGTTTTCGTGGCACGCAAACATGACCCATTTCCGTTTTTTACCTCACTTCAAAGTTACACATCGACTGAAGATGATGATGAAGATGAAGATGATGATGATGGTGGCAGTGATGAAGCTCAAGACCAATCTGGATGTGGAGTTTACTGAGGTGTGAGTGAATGTGAAAAAAGACCTGGTTTAGTCTTAGTTTAGTTTTAGTTTAGTCCTGGTTTAGTCCTGGTTTAGTGTTGGTTTAGTCCTGGTTTAGTCCTGGTTTAGACCCGGTTCAGTCCTGGTTTAGACCTAGTTCAGTCCTGGTTTAGTCCTGGTTTAGTGTTGGTTTAGTCCTGGTTTAGTCCTGGTTTAGACCTGGTTTAGACCCGGTTCAGTCCTGGTTTAGACCTAGTTCAGTCCTGGTTTAGTCCTGATTTAGTCCTGGTTTAGTCCTGGTTTAGCCCTGGTTTAGTCCTGATTTAGACCTGGTTTAGTCCTAGTTTAGACCTGGTTTAGTCCTGGTTTAGACCTCGTTTAGTCCTGGTTTAGACCTGGTTTAGACCCGGTTCAGTCCTGGTTTAGACCTAGTTCAGTCCTGGTTTAGTCCTGGTTTAGTCCTGGTTTAGTCTTAGTTTAGTCTTGGTTTAGTCCTGGTTTAGCCCTGGTTTAGACCTGGTTTAGTCCTGGTTTAATCCTGGTTTATACCTGGTTTAGACCTGGTTTAGTCCTGGTTTAGTCTTAGTTTAGTCCTGTTTTAGACCTGGTTTAGACCTGGTTTAGTCCTGGTTTAGTCCTGGTTTAGTCCTGGTTTAGTCTTAGTTTAGTTTTAGTTTAGACCTGGTTTAGTCCTGGTTTAGTCCTGGTTTAGACCCGGTTCAGTCCTGGTTTAGACCTAGTTCAGTCCTGGTTTAGTCCTGGTTTAGTGTTGGTTTAGTCCTGGTTTAGTCCTGGTTTAGACCTGGTTTAGACCCGGTTCAGTCCTGGTTTAGACCTAGTTCAGTCCTGGTTTAGTCCTGATTTAGTCCTGGTTTAGTCCTGGTTTAGCCCTGGTTTAGTCCTGATTTAGACCTGGTTTAGTCCTAGTTTAGACCTGGTTTAGTCCTGGTTTAGACCTGGTTTAGTCCTGGTTTAGACCTGGTTTAGTCCTGGTTTAGACCTGGTTCAGTCCTGGTTTAGACCTAGTTCAGTCCTGGTTTAGTCCTGGTTTAGTCTTAGTTTAGTCTTGGTTTAGTCCTGGTTTAGCCCTGGTTTATACCTGGTTTAGACCCGGTTTAGTCCTGGTTTAGTCCTGGTTTAGTCCTGGTTTAGTCTTAGTTTAGTCTTAGTTTAGACCTGGTTTAGACCTGGTTTAGTCCCAGTTTACAGTGTGTACTTTTTACTTTTACTACATTTTTGAAGTAAAAATACTTTTCATTCGATCTGAGGAGTTATTTTTACAAGTTCGTGGAAATATCCAGACTAAAGTTTTCGAGTTCAAGCTTCGACTTTGAGCAAAAACAAAAATAAACACAAAATTCATGAGAAAAATGAAGATTCATATCATTTCTGCTGAAGAAAATATGAATAATTTTAATTTAGTGTCTCTACATTTACACTTTAAAATGAACAATACTTTTTCATGAGATACTTTTACTTAAGTAACAGTATTCAGTACCTGACTAATAAAAGCTAATAAAGCTAAAAATACTGGCTCAGTTGTGGCTCAGTAGTGGCTCAGTTGTGGCTCAGTTGTGGCTCAGTTGTGGCTCAGTTGTGGCTCAGTTGTGGCTCAGTTGTGGCTCAGTTGTGGCTCAGTTGTGGCTCAGTTGTGGCTCAGTTGTGGCTCAGTGTGGACGAGAATAACCAAAGGACGTCGGAACAAACTAATCTGACGAGACGCCGGCTTCACGACAGCTTCACTTTGGAGGTTGGCACGGCAACAGAATGACAATAAACCAACGGTAAAACCAAAATACTCGATGTTCTTCAGAGGGTTTGGGTGAAGTCCAGGTGACACTCAGGCGGCGATAAAACTGACGCTGGACAAATTGAGCTGCAAATAGATCAAAATGTTAAAACTTTTATTGTGTCTTTTAAAGCCATTCAGGTTTATTTCTGTAACACGTTTAAAACAATTTGAGCTGAACAAAGTGTTTCACAAGAAAATGTCTGTGTCCCGTCGAGTGTTAAATACCAGGGAGGAGAGGCTCGTCTTACACACCTTAGTCCTGGTTTAGTCCTGGTTCAGTCCTGGTTTAGTCCTGGTTTAGACCTGGTTTAGTCCTGGTTCAGTCCTGTTTTAGTCCTGGTTTAGACCTGGTTGAAATCTGGTTTAGACCTGGTTTAGACCTGGTTTAGTCCTGGTTTAGTCCTGGTTTAGTCCTGGTTTAGTCCTGGTTTAGACCTGGTTTAGTCCTGGTTTAGTCCTGGTTTAGTCCTGGTTTAGTCCTGGTTTAGTCCTCATTTAGACCTGGTTTAGTCCTGGTTTAGTCCTGGTTTAGTCCTGGTTTAGACCTGGTTTAGTCCTGGTTTAGTCCTGGTTTAGTCCTGGTTTAGTCCTGGTTTAGTCCTCATTTAGTCCTGGTTTAGTCCTGGTTTAGTCCTCATTTAGACCTGGTTTAGTCCTGGTTTAGTCCTCATTTAGACCTGGTTTAGTCCTGGTTTAGTCCTCATTTAGACCTGGTTTAGTCCTGGTTTAGTCCTGGTTAATTTCCAAACCTGGTATTAACTCTCTACTTATTTAATTTTATTTCTTTCTCTTTATTTATTCTCTCTTTTTCATGAACATCCTGTTTAAAACACAATAAAAACACAAAAACAAACAAAACAAACAAGTCCACACACATCAACATTAAAATAAACATTAAAAACAGGAGCAGGTGTGTAAAAGTTTATCACATTATTAAACTGCGATTGTGTTTTGCTTTTCGTTGGATTTTATTCCGTTTTTGTGAAGTAGAAGAGCTAAAGTCTCTTTGTCTCAGTTTAACTAAAGATAAAAGGAGCTGGTAACGTGAAAACTCCCACTTGATGACATCACAAGGTGGAACAGAGCGTTTTGAGCTTTGGAGATGTAACAGACTGATAATAATGAAACAAAACACAACTCCAGGTCTGTTTTTGAGGAGGAAACATCAGAACATGGATTAAACTTCACAAAAGTCCAGTTCTTGTTGTTAAAATATCACTTATCTACACAATTAATAACATTTTCAATTGTAAAACAGTTTCACAATCTGCAATCCACGCACAAATTCCACTCGTTTATTCACAAATGCGCCGCTTAACTTCCCAAACATTGCAAAACACTTCCATAAGAGCCTGACACGGGTCGCACACTTCATATATCTGCGAGTTCACACGTTTTCTCCCACATCTGGCGTGTTTACTTGGAACGCTCTCCTCAAACTTCAGTCCCGCCCAAACCCGTCTCTCCTTGTCCTCTTTCTTGCCTCTTTCGCACAAAAACAATACGCATCTGTTCCTGTTTTTACCGCAGCCTCTGAGTTAAAACGACGTGAGGAGGCGCACGTCTTTGCAGCAGATAAACATTCAGCTGTGGAAACAAAATTAAAACAAATGTTCCCGAGCGCGTTCCCAAGAACTCGACTCCGTATTAAGATGCTCTCCGCAGATACGCCCGAGCGCGGGGTCGAGAGTCGTTTACTTTTTCTAGCAAAATCGTGCAGTTGGAACGCGATGCTTGTGTTACGTTACATTTATTTGTTAGGTTTTCCCCAAATAAAGAGCTTTTTACTGCCTCGCCAAAAACGGAGGAGACGCACTTTGTTGGAAACCGTCGAGATCGGCAGACGAGACGAGTCAGGATCTGTGAGCTTGTCAGATTCCATCTATCGTCGACAGTGGAATTAGCTCCTTCTGCTTGATCCAACTTCCGTCTGAGCGGCGCACACGTCTCCCGGGAACGGAAATAGGGGACTGCACATCTTTTTGTATGTTTTTTTTTTCTCACAAATTTAAAGCCATGTCTGAAGCTTCAAAGCCCCAAACAAGAGTAAGATATTTATACTCCAACTCGCGAGAAGGTCCCAGGTTAGCAGATAGATTTTTTGAACAAGTTTTTGCAGGAAGCCGAGTTGTTTCCTTCCGCCCACATGGCATCTAAATAAGTAATAGGCTGGTGTGTGTCGTGGCTTGTTGAAGTTGAGTAAAAGAGAAAACGAGAGTATTTTCGCCCCAAAAGGTCTGTAGTATTTCAGCCTCAAATGGGGACGATTTCAACGAAGGAACAAGAACAAGGAGCGGGATTAAAGACGGGACTATTTCCACAACAGAGTGACTTCAGTTCAGTTATTGACGTAAAAATATCGTTGGTTGCGCCCGATCAGATCCACCGACTCACAGGTTGACGGTGCGATTCCAGCTCTCACAGATGAACGCTGTTGTTGTGTCCTTGGGCAAGACACTTAACCCTGTCAGTGTCTAAACGTGTGATCAAGGCTTTGAGCGCATCGACCGTTTACCGTCCTCAGTTTTGTGTCAGGATCCGAGTTTTCCCCTGTGTTTCTGTGTCTGTCTTCGTCCTCACTTCTGTGTTTTTGTACCTGGAGTTGGGCGGAGACTCTGGCACCGCCCACTCCTCACCTGCAGCTGGTCAGAGATCAAGCTACAACCTCTGGAGTACAAAGCGCTGTCTTATTTCTACACGCCCGTGGGATTTTACTGCTTGGCTCAGTGAGGTTCGTTGGACTTAGTTTGTTTTTCTTGTTTTTTTCAGATTCTGTTTTTGGACCCACCGGTCACCTCAGCCTCCGACCCAGCTCCCTGCGACCATCTCCCAACAACCATTTCCCCACAACCAACTCCCCACGACCATCAACCTACGACCATCAACCTACGACCATCAACCTACGACCATCAACCTACAGCCGTCTCCCCGCGTCCGTCTCTGCGAGTGCATCTTTTGATCCTGCAGCCGTTACGACACTTTGCTTTTCCACACGACAAGTTCAAACAACTTCTAATTTCAGATATAGAAGAAAAATACCTCTGTTGCCATCGGTGACCACAACATCTCCATCTGAAGCAGCTCTGAAGAACGAAGCAGCGCTGAAGAACGAAGCAGCGCTGAAGAACGAAGCAGCGCTGAAGAACGAAGCAGCGCTGAAGAACGAAGTGAAGAACGAAGCAGCGCTGAAGAACGAAGCAGCGCTGAAGAACGAAGTGAAGAACGAAGCAGCTCTGAAGAACGAAGCAGCGCTGAAGAACGAAGCAGCGCTGAAGAACGAAGCAGCGCTGAAGAACGAAGCAGCGCTGAAGAACGAAGTGAAGAACGAAGCAGCTCTGAAGAACGAAGCAGCTCTGAAGAACGAAGCAGCGCTGAAGAACGAAGTGAAGAACGAAGCAGCTCTGAAGAACGAAGCAGCTCTGAAGAACGAAGCAGCGCTGAAGAACGAAGCAGCGCTGAAGAATGAAGCAGTGTCAAAGTGTTTTCAAAACGAGCTGCTGGAGTCGACAGTCGAGTGCAGAAGTTTGAGTTTGCTGAAGCTGTGGGAGCTAGCGCCGTGGGAGCTAGCGCCGTGGGAGCTAGCGCCGTGGGAGCTAGCGCCGTGGGAGCTAGCGCTGTGCTAACATACTTCTTAGTTTTTGAGCTCTTGAGACACAGTGTGGTGATTCTGAAACTCAAAACAAAACCAGATGAGGATTTGTGCCTCAGCAAAAGAAACATCAGAGAATCGACACGAACTAAAACTCAGACCATGTCCAAAAATCTGTCTCAGGAGCCGAGGTCGGATTTGAAGTTTTGAAAATGTCCAAGAGCCTCCGGCCTCAGTGACTGGAGTCAGGATCACTGTGCGTCCGTCAGGCGTCTTTAAACGTCCAGACCACAAAGCATTCTGGGAAAAGACAGAGAAAAGAATAAACGACTAAAGTGTTTGGGTTTTGTTCTTGGTTTGTTGTAAATATTTTTTCTATAGTAAAGTAAATACCTCCTCTTTAATACCCCACAGAAGTAAATACCTCCTCTTTAATACCCCACAGAAGTAAATACCTCCTCTTTAATACCCCACAGAAGTAAATGCCTCCTCTTTAATACCCCACAGAAGTAAATACCTCCTCTTTAATACCCCACAGAAGTAAATACCTCCTCTTTAATACCCCACAGAAGTAAATACCTCCTCTTTAATACCCCACAGAAGTAAATGCCTCCTCTTTAATACCCCACAGAAGTAAATACCTCCTCTTTAATACCCCACAGAAGTAAATACCTCCTCTTTAATTAAATACCTCCTCTTTAATACCCACAGAAGTAAATACCTCCTCTTTAATACCCCACAGAAGTAAATACCTCCTCTTTAATTAAATACCTCCTCTTTAATACCCACAGAAGTAAATACCTCCTCTTTAATACCCCATAGAAGTAAATACCTCCTCTTTAATACCCCACAGAAGTAAATGCCTCCTCTTTAATACCCCACAGAAGTAAATACCTCCTCTTTAATACCCCACAGAAGTAAATACCTCCTCTTTAATACCCCACAGAAGTAAATACCTCCTCTTTAATTAAATACCTCCTCTTTAATACCCACAGAAGTAAATACCTCCTCTTTAATACCCCACAGAAGTAAATACCTCCTCTTTAATTAAATACCTCCTCTTTAATACCCACAGAAGTAAATACCTCCTCTTTAATACCCCATAGAAGTAAATACCTCCTCTTTAATACCCCACAGAAGTAAATGCCTCCTCTTTAATACCCCACAGAAGTAAATACCTCCTCTTTAATACCCCACAGAAGTAAATACCTCCTCTTTAATACCCCACAGAAGTAAATACCTCCTCTTTAATTAAATACCTCCTCTTTAATACCCACAGAAGTAAATACCTCCTCTTTAATACCCCACAGAAGTAAATACCTCCTCTTTAATACCCCATAGAAGTAAATACCTCCTCTTTAATACCCCACAGAAGTAAATACCTCCTCTTTAATACCCCACAGAAGTAAATACCTCCTCTTTAATACCCCACAGAAGTAAATACCTCCTCTTTAATACCCCACAGAAGTAAATACCTCCTCTTTAATACCCCACAGAAGTAAATACCTCCTCTTTAATACCCCATAGAAGTAAATACCTCCTCTTTAATACCCCACAGAAGTAAATGCCTCCTCTTTAATACCCCACAGAAGTAAATACCTCCTCTTTAATACCCCACAGAAGTAAATACCTCCTCTTTAATACCCCACAGAAGTAAATACCTCCTCTTTAATTAAATACCTCCTCTTTAATACCCACAGAAGTAAATACCTCCTCTTTAATACCCCACAGAAGTAAATACCTCCTCTTTAATACCCCATGAAGTAAATACCTCCTCTTTAATACCCCACAGAAGTAAATACCTCCTCTTTAATACCCCACAGAAGTAAATACCTCCTCTTTAATACCCCACAGAAGTAAATACCTCCTCTTTAATACCCCACAGAAGTAAATACCTCCTCTTTAATACCCCACAGAAGTAAATACCTCCTCTTTAATACCCCATAGAAGTAAATACCTCCTCTTTAATACCCCACAGAAGTAAATACCTCCTCTTTAATACCCCACAGAAGTAAATACCTCCTCTTTAATACCCCACAGAAGTAAATACCTCCTCTTTAATACCCCACAGAAGTAAATACCTCCTCTTTAATACCCCACAGAAGTAAATACCTCCTCTTTAATACCCCACAGAAGTAAATGCCTCCTCTTTAATACCCCACAGAAGTAAATACCTCCTCTTTAATACCCCACAGAAGTAAATACCTCCTCTTTAATACCCCACAGAAGTAAATACCTCCTCTTTAATTAAATACCTCCTCTTTAATACCCACCAGAAGTAAATACCTCCTCTTTAATACCCCATAGAAGTAAATACCTCCTCTTTAATACCCCACAGAAGTAAATACCTCCTCTTTAATACCCCACAGAAGTAAATACCTCCTCTTTAATACCCCACAGAAGTAAATACCTCCTCTTTAATACCCCACAGAAGTAAATACCTCCTCTTTAATACCCCACAGAAGTAAATACCTCCTCTTTAATACCCCACAGAAGTAAATACCTCCTCTTTAATACTTCATATAAGATTTGTTTCTAGCATAAACCTGAATTCTGATGACATCACTGATATTTAATACAGATTTTTGTTGTTGTCTTTAATAAAAATGATCAGGTTTAACATTCACAAATTAAAGTGATAAAATCGATCGAAAAATGTGGTTTTTACATCTGGGAGCACGACATCATCACACTGGAGAATCTGAAAACCACCATCACGTCACGGCACATGTTTTGTCCCGTGTTTACATTCCGGTTGCTGGGAAACGGCTCTGGAGTGACCCGTGTCCAACCAGGAAGTGAAACTGGAGTCGAAGCGTAAATATTATTATGTTAACGACGTTTTAGTGAAATGAGAAATCCAACAGATTCATTTCAAACCCCGTGTGTGGTTTGGATTTGACTAAATAATAATGACACTGAGTCAAATCATTAAACTGGAACCAAAACTAACAAATTTCATGTGTTTTTTATAAATGGAGAAAATCCTCTTTTTGAAAAGTCTCATGAACGCCGCATTGGGAGCGCTGCTGTTCATAATCAGCTTGGAAACGCACACCGCAGGAACGATCCTTTCTCATGTCGGCATCAAACACACGGGGCGGTTCTGTCGGCGTGGGGCATGTATCAAATCCCATCGAAAACCCTCAAAAACGCTTCTCCCGCTTTGATTCCGCCGATGGATTTTCCTTTTAACGTTTGGGAAAGTGCTCGGGATCGGCCGCGTTTGTTCTAAGTGACTCAAACCAGTTAATAACAAAGACTCGACACAGAAACCACAACATTCCCGACTCGCCCCCCGTTTACCGCAGGGAGGTTTGCCGGAACGCCCCACGATATTACACGAGGTCGGAGCCCGTAACCCCGGGGACGTGAAGGAGGCGTGCTCCGCGGAGGTAGGAACTGTGGGGTCCCAAAGCCACATAAACCCGACCACAAGGAAATTTAATTATCACGTCCGTAATCTACTGCAGCATTTGAAGTCGGAGAGAGTGGAACGCCGTCTGGGAAACTGGCTTCGTTTTGGGAGTGTGAGGAATCTGGAGGCAGAGCTGAAGCTTTAAGTCCGGGCCGTTCTCAGGCTCTTTCAAATTATAATAAATAACCAAATAAAATAAAACTTCAAAGCCGCCGGCGTTAAATATTCATGATGAAAATTTGTTGCAGTTAAAGCAACACGACGGAGGAGTAAATGTAACGTGCGGCTTCAAAGTCGCGCCGCGGTCACATTAACGGAACAATGTCTGTGTTTATTTTCACTATTTTCAAATGAATAAAACACATTTGGAATTTACACATTTGTACATTTTCTTTTCCGCTCCTCTGTGTTTTTAAACTAAAACAGAAAAGAACAAACTGAGGCAAAAACCCCGAAGTGGACCAGGCCACACGGAGGCTCCTCCTCCTCCTGATGATGAGGAGGGTGTTCCTGTTCTTTTTCTTCTTCTACTTCTTCTTCTTTTGCCTCCTCTTCTTCTTCCTTCCTTCTTTCTTCTTCCTTCTCCCCCTGTCTTCCTTCCATCTTCTTCTTGCTTCTTCTTCTTCTTCCTTCCTTCATTCTCCTTCCTCCTCCTCTTCTTCTTCTCCTCTTTCTCCTTCTGTCTTCCTTCCATCTTCTTCCTCCTCCTCCTCTTCTTTCCTCCTCCTCCTCCTCCTGTTTTAATCCTCTCTTAAACAGAAGCTCCTCTCTCAGGTAAACACCATCTTCTTGCTTCTTTCTTCTTCCTCCTCCTTCTGTCTTCTTCCTTCCATCTTCTTCTTCCTTCTTCGCCCTTCTTTCCTCCTCCTTCATTCTTCTTCTTCTTCTTCTTCTTCTTCTTCTTCTTCTTCTTCTTCTTCTTCTCAGGTGCTGCAGGTTTGTCTTTTATCAGATTCTCTCCATCTCCTGTGTCCTCTACTCTACTCTGTCTATCTATAAATCTCTACACATATTTCCTGTTTCTTTATGTATCTATTGGAGATGTCATTGTGTTTGTAATGTTCCACAGTATGGCATTAGTAGCTCAGTTTGTCCACTCATCCAAATGTTTCTTTTTGCCATTTTTTTAATTTTACGTGTTTATTTTTCCACACATGGTTTGACTTAGTCTAGTGGAGGAAGTGTCTGGGGTGAGTGAAGTCTGCGAGTTTCTCCTTAAACTGATGACCTGAAAAAGAATGAATGTTTTTACATCACAGACAGAGCAAGTGTGACGTCGACACGATTATGTTCAGATCTTGATTTACAGACACAATAGTGAAAAAAAAACCTTAAAATGACAAAAAAATTCTAATAAAAATAACTTTAAAAAC
This sequence comes from Periophthalmus magnuspinnatus, assembly GCF_009829125.3. NCBI lineage: Eukaryota > Metazoa > Chordata > Actinopteri > Gobiiformes > Gobiidae > Periophthalmus > Periophthalmus magnuspinnatus. Next base: position 906,018 of record NC_047142.1, on the reverse strand, counting down.
CCCTCAAAATAACAATAAAAAAAGTCAAAATAACAAAAAAAAAACTTGAAATAACAAAATTATAATAAAAATAACTTAAAAAAAACAACCCTCAAAATAATAATAATAAAAAACAAACCTTTAAAAAAAGTCAAAATAACAAAAAAAATAAATCAAAATAAACAAAAAAAAAAACTTGAAATAACTAAAAGTAAATTATAATAAAAAATAACAAAAAAAAATAAAATAAAAAATAAATAATAATAAAAAATAAATAAATAAATAAACTCAAAACGACTCCAAAAAACTGAACCCCAGGATCATGTAGAGGGTTAATACGAACATTTAAGACCAACATGAGTCTGAAGCAGCAGAGACAGAGAGAGGACACAGTTTTTCAATGTAAAATGAATTGGAGCCAGAGTTGATGAAGCAGGAAGTGCGCTCACGATCACTTCCTATTTGGAGCGTGTTTGCTAGCAGGTTAGCTATGTCCATTTATATAAACAGTCTATGTCCAATGATTTACGAAGGCGTTCCTTAAGAGAAAGAAACACGACGGCTGAACAGCAACTTATGGACGATCTGTGACAAACATCTCTGAAGTCATCCATAAAACTCCTCCTCCTCCTGCTCCTCCTCCTCCTCCTCCTCCGTGTGCAGCATCTCTGATTATTACTTTGTTTGTGATCTATTTCTACACATAAGTCTCACTTGTAAAGTTCTGAGCGCGGCGGCCGTGCGGTGCATAAAATACTTGTTATATTCTGTGGATGGAGTGAGCTGTTTCGCCGGAGCTGCGTTTTCAGTGGGACTTCATTAAGGCCTATAATTTACAACCCAGAGCCTGTTCTTACAATAACGCCGCATCAGTTGCCGCTTAAACCCATGAGTCAGCAGCAGAGTCGCTCCTTTAGCTCCGCCGCCGCCGCCGCTGCTCCGAGGCTCTGAGTGCACAGAGAACACGAGCTGGAGTGACAGGCGGCGCGAGGAAAAAGCAAAGAGAAGCCTTTTTTTTTTGTTTTTTGCTTTTTTTCTGACAACTTCATTGCGACAAAACACAAAGAGTCGAAGAGCCGTGTTTGTTTACATCAGACTCTCTACGCTGACCGCCGTCGAACAGCAGCACGCCGTCGAACAGCAGCACGCCGCGTTCTCCTGGGTCATTTCAAACAGAATGGAGTTTACTCTTTCTGTTCAGGCCGTGTGTAAACATTGTTTTTGCAAATACGAAAATGCGCCAGTGGTTTACTCAACAGCGATTTAAAACTGCACGAGTCACGAACGAGTTAAAGGGGAAGTGTTAAAGGGGAAGTGTTAAAGGGCATGTGTTAAAGGGGATGTGTTAAAGGGCATGTGTTAAAGGGGAAGTGTTAAAGGGCATGTGTTAAAGGGGAAGTGTTAAAGGGCATGTGTTAAAGGGGAAGTGTTAAAGGGCATGTGTTAAAGGGGAAGTGTTAAAGGGCATGTGTTAAAGGGGAAGTGTTAAAGGGCATGTGTTAAAGGGGAAGTGTTAAAGGGCATGTGTTAAAGGGGAAGTGTTAAAGGGCATGTGTTAAAGGGGAAGTGTTAAAGGGCATGTGTTAAAGGGGAAGTGTTAAAGGGCATGTGTTAAAGGGGAAGTGTTAAAGGGGAAGTGTTAAAGGGCATGTGTTAAAGGGGAAGTGTTAAAGGGCATGTGTTAAAGGGGAAGTGTTAAAGGGGAAGTGTTAAAGGGCATGTGTTAAAGGGGAAGTGTTAAAGGGGAAGTGTTAAAGGGCATGTGTTAAAGGGGAAGTGTTAAAGGGGAAGTGTTAAAGGGGAAGTGTTAAAGGGGAAGCGTTAAAGGGGATGTGTTAAAGGGGAAGTGTTAAAGGGGAAGTGTTAAAGGGCATGTGTTAAAGGGGAAGTGTTAAAGGGGAAGTGTTAAAGGGGATAAACAAACCTGTAGATTTAGGCTGAGTTCTTCTCTCAAACTGAAAACACTCTGTTCCACCTTGTGATGTCATCGTGTGGTGATACAGGAAGTGCTCCGCTGTGTTTTTAAACTCCACACACCTTCATTTACAGAATCATCTGGATCATTTTCAGCTTCTGGAATTTCTGATCTCTACTAAACAAAAGATAAAACGTCGCTGTTTAAGTTGCAAAACCACCACTCGATGACATCACGAGGTGGAACGGAGCATTTTGAGCTTTGGAGATGTTGCAGACTAATAATAAAAGCTTTACTCTGAAACAAAACACAAGTCCAGGTCCGTTTTTGGGGAGGAAACATCATTAGAACACGATGTAAACCTCACGAGAGTCAGTTTTGTGTGATATCGAGCTTTAAAGACTTGAGTATGAACAGTTCTTTAGTTTTGGTGGTGACTTAAAGCGGAGGTCTCCAGCCTGTATCTTCAGAGCCTCCAGTTGCTCTCCAGCTCGTTCAAAGTCGCTCGCCAAAGGATTCATGAATTATACATGTTTTTACTGAATAACTGATATTTTTATTCTTTGTAAATGTGTTTTATTTGTCGTTTTGATGCTGGACGTCTGCTCTAATAAATGAACAGTGGTTTATGTTTTAGAGGCATCTGACCTCCTTCCATCCATCCATCCATGTTCTTCCTCTTCTCCGGGGGCGGGGTCATGGGGGCTCCAGTCTGACCAGGGACTCCCAGACTTCCCTCACCCCAGACACCTCCTCCAGCTCCTCCAGTGGGACCCAAAGACAATCTCTCTTTTTTTTTTTTTTTGCGGTCGCTAAAACGAGCTGCTCTGGTGTCGTTTTGTAAAAGAAGCTCACTGGAGGAAAAAGGTTGGGCTCCCCTGATTTAAAGGTTCACTCTGTAACTTTTCTAGTGAAGGGCACTCCCTCCACTGTCGCCATGGAGATGTCATTGTTTCTGTGATAGTGTTTGTGCACTGATCCGACGGTTGGTGGTTTGAATCTTGCTTCGAATCAACATAAATGCATCTGCGAGCTTTGATACGTCATAATTTAAAGATACTCAGTGTAACTTTTCTCGTGTAGCTAAATGAAAGTGGTCAGATCTGTGGAGAGGCGAGCTTCCCCCTTACAGTAAGAACACATGTTTTTCAGAGCACGTTCTAAGTAATACAAACACATTTTTATACAGCACTTTTCCACTTTCAAGAGGAACCGCTCAGTCACAGACGCCGAGGGCGACGGGGTCAAGTGTCTTGCCCAAGGACACAACGGTTAAACAGTGACTCAGCCTGAATCTTTTTATAAACATATTTCTTCATTATTCAAGTAAATCTACATGTGTTTGTGTGTGTGTAGGTGTGTGTGTGTGTGCGTGTGTGTGCATGTAAGAATGTGAGAGTGAAAGAGTGAGAGAGTGAGAGTGAGAGTGTAAGAGTGAGAGAGTGAGTGTAAGAGTGAGAGAGTGTAAGAGTGAGAGTGTGAGAGTGAGAGAGTGAGAGTGTAAGAGTGAGAGTGAGAGAGTGAGAGTGTAAGAGTGAGAGTGTAAGAGTGAGAGTGTAAGAGTGAGAGAGTGAGTGTAAGAGTGAGAGAGTGTAAGAGTGAGAGTGTGAGAGTGAGAGTGTAAGAGTGAGAGTGAGAGAGTGAGAGTGTAAGAGTGAGAGTGTAAGAGTGAGAGTGTAAGAGTGAGAGAGTGCGTGTAAGAGTGAGAGAGTGTAAGAGTGAGAGTGTGAGAGTGAGAGAGTGAGAGTGTAAGAGTGAGAGTGTGAGAGTGAGAGAGTGAGAGTGTAAGAGTGAGTTTAAGAGTGAGTGTAAGAGTGAGAGTGTAAGAGTGAGAGTGTAAGAGTGAGAGAGTGAGTGTAAGAGTGAGAGAGTGTAAGAGTGAGTGTAAGAGTGAGAGTGTAAGAGTGAGTTTAAGAGTGAGTGTAAGAGTGAGAGTGTAAGAGTGAGAGTGTAAGAGTGAGAGAGTGAGTGTAAGAGTGAGAGAGTGTAAGAGTGAGAGTGTGAGAGTGAGAGAGTGAGAGTGTAAGAGTGAGAGTGTGAGAGTGAGAGAGTGAGAGTGTAAGAGTGAGAGTGTGAGAGTGAGAGAGTGAGAGTGTAAGAGTGAGAGTGTAAGAGTGATAGTGTGAGAGTGAGAGAGTGAGAGTGTAAGAGTGAGAGTGTAAGAGTGAGAGTGTAAGAGTGAGAGAGTAAGAGTGAGAGAGTTTAAGAGTGAGAGTGTATTCAAGTAAATCTTTCTTGAGGCTAATTCAGGTGTGGTCATTATAAAGTGTTACCGTTTTACAAATATAATGCAAAACTGTAAACCTAAACCTCTCACTTTCAAACAGGTAAATTTGACCCAAATCTCCACGGCAACCGGATGACTTTTACTACGAAACCTACATGTAACTCCGCCCAGCGACCTCACGATGTGTTTTGGCTGATTGGACGAGGGAAAGAGATATTACCGACATGAAATGTGGCTGTCAGATGTTAGCGTTCAAACATACAAGCACCTTTCACAACTTTCACAGACCTTTCAGAGACAACTAGCATGCTAACGCTCACTTCCTTAAAAACTACAGTGCGTTATAGTTACACGCAGACAGTGGGCGGATTCATATCTGCGTACACTGGAGGACTGTATGTATACATGGACATGGCTAATGTGCTAACCGCCGCGTTCAAACAGGAAGTGATCTCTGGCTCCAGTTCACTTTCTGTTGAAAAGCTGCTGCTGTCAGACTCGTCATTTTGGTCTTAAATGTTCGTATTAACCCGCTCTACATGATCCCGGGGTTTTTATTTCGCCGTTGTGTCGGTAAATCGAGATATGAACATCAATATCTATCAAATACTGGCCTTCAAACTCCGCGAACGCGCCGGTCTGCGAGGCTGCTCTTTCATTACCCGGCAGAAAAGTGTGGAGCTAAAAATAGAGAGGAAAGAATGAACGGTTCCCACTAACAGAATAATATCATGTTCAAAGGCACGAGCTGCGTGGGGCTGAACTTCAGAAACCTGAGGAAAGATGTTGCCACAAACCGGCTCCCAGCTGAGAGGATCCGTTTGCTTCCAGGACTTCGATTGTTGAGCGATGACAACTGAAACTTCACACGCCACAAAATGACAGGACGGCAAAAAAATGGGGAAAATGAATCTGATATGAGCCACAGAGAGTGATAAGATTATGGCTCTTTTATGGGATCCGAATCTTTGGATATGTTCATGTGAAAGAGCCGTTCAAAGACTGGCTCTTTTTATGTTTATTTATGACAGAAGAGAATGAGAAAACTCATTTTAACAACAAACTAATCACAGAGAAATGTCCAGGGTTAAGTTTAAGGAAATTAATCAAATTAATTCAATTAATGTGTTTTTAATAATCGAGATTATAATCTCTCTCTCTCCCTCTCTCTCTCTCCCCCCCTCTCTCCCCCCTCTCTCTCTCCCTCTCCCTCTCTCCCTCTCCTTCCCCCCCTCTCTCTCCCTCCCTCCCCCTCTCTCCCTCTCCCTCCCCCTCTCTCCCTCTCTCTCTCTCTCCCTCTCCCCCCCTCTCCTCCGCTGCGTAAATCTCACACGCCGCTCACGTGACCCATTGGGCCAATCAGAGCCCGTGTGCGCAGGTGCGGGGCGCGAGGCGCCGGTAGGTTTAAAGTTTATATTTACGTTCATTTTGTCATAACTGTCCAACTTCGTCAAACTTACTCTTCAACCAGAGGCACCGACCATGGAGGAAATGCCACGTCAGGAGTGAGATTCAGTTTCATGATTTAAAGGGGAATTGGTGAGTGTTTGTTTGCTAACGTTAGCCTAGCGCGCTCCATTCATTTCTAATGAGCGGTTAGCATTGGGTTTAACCAATGTTTTCTCCAATGGTTTTTAAGCAAATACTATGAAACTTACGTCACATCTTTTGCCAGTTTATATCATGTCATAGTCACAGTTGTGATGAATATTATGCCTTTAATTTGTACAAATTAACGCTAATGGTCCGAACACTCAAATGCGCATGCGCACTTTCTATGCACATGATTAATATTGCTTCATATTGTACATTGTTTGTATTTTTAAGATTATTCACCGATGCAGTTAGTATTGTGATGGATTATTGAGATGTTTGCAATTGCTATTTATTTTTACTGAACTTCAGATTGTGTCACATTGAACTGTTCTGACTGAGGCCGTGGTCCCATGTTCACACAGGTCAGGGTCACACACAGATGGCGAGTTACAGACTGACCCACGAACCTAAGAGCGGGAGACGCAACAAGTGAACTGCACCTGCTCTGGTCAGGCCGGTAGGAGGTTTATAGCCAGTCCTTTTGCCTCGCAACTCTACCTCAACTCTACTTCACCCCTACTGTACCTCCTGTGTGTGTGGGGGGGTGGGGGTGTGTGTGTGTGTGTGTGTGGGGGGCCTCATTAAAAAAAACAACAAGATTAAATTTTTTTTGCCATATCGCTCAGTCCTGGTTAAGATTTTCTTTAAAACTGGTTCAAACAAAGTGTGAGAGGACTGTGAAAGAGTATGAGTGAGAGAGTGAGTGTGACAGTGTGTGTGAGAGGAATGTGAGGAGTGTGAGAGGAGTGTGTGGGGGAGGAAGAGTGAGTGTGTGGGAACGAGAGTGTGAGAGAGTGAGTGTGTGAGAGTGAGAGAGTGTGTTTACTCTTTGAAATGCTACATTCTACAAATAAGCCGTTGTTCTTCTAGTGTCAGTTTTGTTCAGCTGCTCAAACGTGTCGCTCTCGTTTCTTTTCACTGTAAAGTTTCAGTTTAGAGAGAAAATGATTCATCTCAAAAAGATCCGGTTCTGTTCCGTTGGATCTGGCTCAGTTCAAAAGCGCTGACTCATCCTCAGACGTCACAGAGCCGCTCTGCATTAGCTCGCCGCCATTAGCGAGCGCTGGTACTTTGGCTTATCACGGCGCTAATGGTTTCTAATGATAGACCCACTGGGGCGACGGAGTCAGATCAGCTCAGGCTCAGGTGGACGAGCGCCCACCGACCAGGAGGTTGATGGTTCAAATCCCGCTCTCGACAAAGTCATTCCTCACAACTTAAACATCCTAATTATGAACTTACTCGCACTTATAAAAACGTTCAGAGGCCAGAGCGGAGTTTGTTGTCACGGTAATGCTAACAACAACTAGCATGCTAACGTGCACTTCCACCAAAAATACAGTGCTGTAAATTACACACACAGTACATGAGTTTATTTTGACCTTTTCAGGACAAACTGTGGGGATAATTAGATGTTCACTGTGTCTTTGTCGTATCTGGGAGTAAATCTGTTTAATGTGTGCGTTTTGGGAGTTTACTGTACGACTTTAACGGCGTTTGAGCTGGAAGTGTAATCTCAGTGACAAAGTGTGATCGTCGGCGGGATAACGCACTCGGAGTTTCATGTTTTGTGTTGCAAATCAGCTCGACTCAAACATATAATCACAAATCAATGGGGCTTGGAGCTGTAACTGAAACGGAACTGGATTATTTTAAGTAATTATAATATTGTGATATTTTTGGGTTGATTAAAATGGACAGAAAAAAGCACAAATCTAATGTGTGTTTACTGTGTTAATCTGCACAGGCTGGAGACGGAGAGTACGGAGCGCTGTGTGGGACAAATTATATAAAAGTATAAGAAAATAACCCGATACAGACATGGGACAGTCAGTATTAAAACTAGTATCACAACTAGATCAAAGTACTCATTTGAGCAGGAATCGATACTGAAAAAAGGACAGAAATGAATCTTTACTAAATCTGTTTATAAAGATGTGTCTCTGAATGTTTCACCAGAATAAGACACAGACGGGGGACTGGACGGGGGACTGGACGGGGGACTGGACGGGGGACTGGACGGGGGACTGGACGGGGGGACTGGACGGGGGGACTGGACGGGGGGACTGGACGGGGGGACTGGACGGGGGGACTGGACGGGGGGACTGGACGGGGGACTCATTAATATTGAAATAGATTTTTCAAGGTCAGTATTGCAACAACACTGTGCATCTCAGAATCACAGGGTCCCTCACTGATCAGACTGTTTATATAAATGGACATTACTAACCTGCTAGAAGACTCTGGCTCCAATTCACTTTCTATTGTAAATCCGTGTCCTCTCTCTGTCTCTGCTGCTTCAGACTCGTCATTTTGGTCTTAAATGTTCCTATTAACCCTCTACATGATCTTTTTTATTTTTAAGTTATTTTGACTTTTTTTTTTTGTTGTTGTTGTTTTTGTTATTCCAAGGCTTTTTTTTTAAATTTTCATTGATTTATTTATTTTTTGGTTTATTTTCTTTTATTTTTTGTTATTTTGAGTTTGTTTTTTTTTGTTACTTTGAGGTTTTGTTTTTTTTTTAATTTTAATTTTTACATTTTTTTTGTTTTGTTATTTTGACTTTTATTTATTTTTTAATTTTTTTTAATCTGTCTCCTCTCTCTGTCTCTGCTGCTTCAGACTCATTCTGGTCTTAAATGTTCGTATTAACCCTCTACATGATCCTGGGGTTTTTATTTCACTATTGTGTCTGTAAATCAAGATATGAACATTAATAACAGACAAATCAGGTCCTTCTTTCCCCGAGGTCACTCCTGTTAGCGTTAGCAACAGGTTTGATTGACAGCGTTGCTAAGCGCCCGCTCCCTGTTAAACCAGCGTTGTGGGCGGGAAGAGACGTTACCTTCAACAGCCTCGCTCCTGATTGGCTCTGTGGTTGCTATGATACTTGTAAATATACCTGTACCTGCTCTAGCCTCGACGAGCTTCATTTAGAGCTGAACGCTGTGGGTGACGTCACGTTATGCTAATCGTGCTAACTCTGCGTTTCTCCTCTGCCTTTTGCGTCTCAAAAACATCCCGTTTTTGTTGTTTAACTTGCATCATCTACATTCATCTTTTCACTACAGACTATTTCTGATCCCAGGCAGCGCTAAAACAAAGAAAACATGGAAACCTGAAAGAAAAGAGCGGAAAAAAATGAGCGAGAGCCTGGAGCTGCTGTACCGGCTGCCAAACTACAAACACCATGGTAACAGAATGAGTAATCAACCTGGTTTGTGTACTTAAAGCTCTGCAGCGTACACACACACACAACACACACAACACACACATCTCTATAGAAAATAAACAAGGCCATAACTTGCCATTATAAAAAGGAGCCATATGGAACATTTCAAAATAATTTCATTTGTGTGACGGGCGTTTTATTGTTCAAAAATAAAACTCGCTTCAGTTTTCCCGACGACACAACTCAAACATGTGATTTGTAAACGCGCCGCTTCCCCCTCGTCTCGTGTGATTCAGCGCGTCGTGTGCCGTCGTCGGGCTGCGGAAAGTCGTTTTCCATTTTGAAATGTATGGACGCACATGTTATAATGAGGACGGATGTGTGAAAACAACACGGCAGAACCAAAGTGGCGCCTCCTCCTGGTGGAAACTGAATTATTCATCAAACACTATTATTATATCTTGGTTAATACAAAAAGTAAAAATACACCACAGGGAAAAGCAGAGGGTTTGTCAGAGAGCTCCCCACATAAGGACAGGGGGCGCTCACGAGACTGAAGCTTCAAAGTCGATACCGATACTAAGGAAGAGACTCGATACTGGGGAATAATGGAAACTGTGTAATGAGCAGAATGTGCAATTTTTATTTTTATTTTGACGCTTTTGTGACTCCAGCTCTTGGGACAAATGATGTAAATGATTCTTTGGCTTTAATCTGGAGTTTATGTTCATGTCGTGTCTGTTTCATTAAAATGCGTCGTCCCAATCAAATACATAAATAAAATTAAATAAATAAAAATACCAATACTGCAATGATGATCTTTATTTAGACAGAACGTTTCAACTTTAAATGGCAGTACTTTTTTATATTCCCATGAAGTCTTATATCTGTGTAATCAAGCAGTGGAACGTAACAAAGAAAAAGTACTGTACTGAAGTATAAATGTTGGTATCTGTACATTTTTAGTGTGTACTTTTTACTTTTACTTGAGTACATTTGAGAGCAGTATCTGTACTTTCTACTCCTTTACATTTTTGAACAGGACTGAAAAGTAAACAATAAGAAAAGTACTTTTGAGACCTGCTGAAAAGGCTGAGAGTTTTATTTTTAACACGTTCAAATAAAAATATACAAATAAAAACAGATTGATTCAATTCAGCTCAAATCTTTGACAAAATCGCCACATTTGAAGCTTTAAAAGACTCAAAATCTGTGAAAAATACTTCTACTTTTTACTCTTAAGTACATTTTTAAACAGGTACTTTAATACTTTTAGTTAACTCCAGCTAAAAGTGCATAATAATGAAAAAAAACAAACATGATTCACAGCTTTTTGCAGCATTTTGAACAGAATTTTTTGTTTTGATTTGAGAGATTTTGCTTTTGGGATTGAATATTGTAATAAAACTAAATCAAAAAGTTGTAGAAATGAAGACGTTTGTCTGCACATCCAAGCCGCGGCTCGGATGCACAAACTTTTTGGTGATATGACAGATTTTAAGTTACTGTATTTTCCAGACTTTACGTCGCTCTGGAGTATAAGTCGCACCAGCAAAAAATGCAGAATAATGAAGAAAAAAACATATATAAGTCGCATTTTTGGGGAAATTTATTTTACAAAATCTGAGACCAAGAACAGACATTTTCTTTAAAGTCAAGTTCTAATAATAATAATAAAATGTGGAACAACAGGCTGAATATCAGTACATCACGCTAACGCTAATGCTAACGCTAACGTAACACATTTATATTTATTCAGCTCCATGAAGCACAGACAGAACTGAACACGTGTCTGGTTTGTTAACGTAAGATATTAACAGTTAATCAGATAAATAAAGCAGAAAAAACAACAAGTTTACTCTGGGTCTCACTCCAAATCACTAAATCCACTGAATTCTTCATCCTCGGTGTCGCTTTTGAACAGCTCCGCCCACTCCGTAGTTCCTGTGTTCGTGCTAACCTCACACTTAAACCACCGTGTTGGGAAAATCGGACACATTTTATCTTAAGTTGACCTTAAATCCATTCCATTCTTTTATTTCTTTACACAATCGTATATAAAAAAGTCTGTTTTTCTCCTCTCACTCTGTTTTGTCTTCAGTCTGGTCTTAAATGTCACAGTCAAACAGAAACGCACTGAAATCTGAAGTTCTCACATAAGTCACATCTGAGTATAAGTCGCACGGACAAACTATGAAAAAAGTGACACTTATAGTCCAGAAAATACTGTAAGTCCATTTTTTTCATGTGGTACTTCCAATTTTCCTTGATTATTTTTTGCTCCGATATTTGTACTTTTACTTAAGTAACAAACCTGAGTATTTCTTCCAGCTCTAATCCTCAGTGTGCAGTAAGTTCATAATGGTCCATGTGTGTATTCTAGTCTGTGTGTCTTATATTTGTGAAAGATGCAGCTCAACGTCGTTATAAATATTCAGCAAAGGTTCATTTCTGTCCAGGGAATGTGACTTTTTAGTATCGATACCTGCAAAAACTGAGTATCAAGTTTCGATACTAGTTTTAGCACTGTTTAGTATCAAATTTCCGATACTTTTGCCAAATATAATCCAATATAAACATGAAATAAAGCGTCTTCTCACACTACAGCATGTACTTTTGAGGATTTTATTATATATTAAACCCATTAAAACCACATCCACACGTCAAACTCTTGTCTGTGCGTTTGTCTTTTTGTGCACAGACACCAAACTCCATTTAAGCTCATGTGTAAATCACAATAAACACTCGTTAGCACAAAAGCTAAGCGCTAACAACAGGTGTGTGCTGGAGCCGAGCTAGCGCTTTGTGTTTTCTTTTACGGGATGTGGCAAACAGATGGAGAGTTAACATGAAAACGCTAAGCTAAGCTATTAATCCTGGGTCGCTGATGCGTAACAAACAAACAAGTCATTTACCTGGTCATTTCGAACGGAGCGGAGAGTAAAAGTGAAAGGAAAACGCCGACAGCCCCGTGCATCATTCTGTTGTTTTAATGTAGCGGGGTTAGCTTGTGCGGTTTATGTGAACGACGGGACTCTGTCTAATGCAGGAACTTAATCTGAATTTTATTGTTTTAAAATGTTGAATCTTTTAGTTTTTATGTTAGTTTTGTTTTTCTTTCTAATCAAATCATAACTTGTATCAAATATCCAATTAAATGGTGTTTGATGACGACAAGAGAACTATTTACATTCTCCATAAAGGATATAACAAAACATCAGGTGAACTAGGCTTTTATTCACCAGTCCAATCAGGAGCGAGGCTGTTGAAGGTAACGCCCCTTCCCGCCCGCACCACTAGTTTGTTGTCAATCAAACCTGTTGCTAACGCTAACAGGAGCGACCTCGGGGAAAGAAGGACCTGATTTGTCTGTTATCAATGTTCATATCTTGATTTACAGACACAATAGTGAAATAAAAACCCCAGGATCATGTAGAGGGTTAATACGAACATTTAAGACCAGAATGAGTCTGAAGCAGCAGAGACAGAGAGAGGACACAGTTCACCTCCTGTTTGGAACCCGGCAGCTAGCAAGTTAGCTATGTCCATTTATACATAAACTTAACTCTTAACTCAGTTTTATTTTTACATTATTCTCTCTGTTTTTGTCTGTAAAACCCCTCACCACACACTTTATACACTTTTCTCACACAGGCGTTAACATTTTCTCACATTTCTCTCTCGTTTAAACTCTCTCAAAGTTCAAACCTTCGTAGGCGTCTTTGTCGGTGCAGAACGTTTCATCGACATTGTGGGTTTTGTCGGGGAGAAAACAAATTGCAAACGTACAGCACTTCAGAGTCACACTGAGATCCAACGTTTATGTAAATTTGTCTGAACACATTCTGTACTGGACAGGAGACACGGCACGGAGGAGACTGATGGACAATGGTCTACAGTCCAACAGCCAATCAGGACGCACGACACAATGGTCTACAGTCCAACAGCCAATCAGGACGCACGACACAATGGTCTACAGTCCAACAGCCAATCAGGACGCACGACACGATGGTCTACAGTCCAACAGCCAATCAGGACGCACGACACAATGCACATTTATGTAAAACTGCACTAAAAAAATCTGCGAGACCACGAAAGCTGAACCACGATATAACGAGGGACAACTGTACATGTGTTTTTATTGCAAAAAGATACTTTAAAAATGTATTATTATTTTTATTATTACAATGAGCAGGGTTGCCTCTCCACAGATATGACCTGTAATGTTGCCCGACGCCATCACCTGCTTGTCTTCATGATGACATCTCCATGGAGACGAGCACTGGAAAAGTCACAGAGTGCACCTTTAGCTCTGTGTTTCACTTAGACCGACAGGGACGTATAAGGCGGCGTGTTTGGGGGGGAGCGGCGTGTTTTGGGGGAGAGCGGCGTGCCAGCGAACGCCGCCTGAGTGTGAGTTCAAATGTTTGTGATAACCTGTCAAACATAAAAAGGTTTTGCTTGGGCACTTGGCAAAGCTCTCAATGTTTCTCTCAATATTGTTATGGGTTGAACTCCGGCCAAATATCTACTACAGTGCGCGCTGCTCGGACAAAAGTGCTCCGTCCGGTCGGCGGCGGAGGCTTTGTGTGCGGGAATGAAGTGTAGAAAAGTAAACAAGGCCATACCGTCTGTGCATTTCCTCAGCCGTGCAGGTACGAGGTATGTAACTGGACAAAAAGTGTTGGACTGAGACGTTTGGCTGCTCGTCCAAGCTGCGTCTTCAGCTCTGGTCACGATAACACATTTTGAAGCACTACAGAGGAATACTGCGATAGACAATATTCAAACTACTTTACGCCACTGACACAAGAACAATAACGCGAGAAAATGCCTGTAAACCATTTTTAAATCGACCGTTTCCTTCAAAAGGCCTGAGCTGCAGCGCATAAAACGGCAGAATGAACCAATTATTAGCCATAAAAGTAACTTATTCAACGTTTTACAGCTCAAAATCTTCCATATTACAACAAAAAATACCCCAAATCTCACCACTATGAGAAATACTGAGCCCCAAAAATACTGTTCTACTTTCAAATACTGAAGAATAAACTGATAAAGTCCTAATCGATGGACGCTGCCTCGTATCTGTCCGAAGGAGGAGCTAATGACACTGAAGCTAACGCACCTGTTTGTGTACAGTTTTTGTTTGTGTGTCCCTCAGTCGTCCATAGTAAAAAACAATTAAATCTATTTGGACTAACTGGAGAAAACATTGTTGGAGTGAAAAAGTTACAACGTTTTGTCCAGTTGATAGATTTAACTTCAGCTTTTACTACGTTTCTGTTTGTTGGCTACGTCTAATTAGCTTGAAGTGTGACCTGTGTCCTAATGGGTGCACTCGCTATTAGCATCCTCGCTACTAGCATCCTCGCTATTAGCATACTGGCTCACTGTTGTTTTCTTTGTGTTGCTTTGGGTCTGAGGATGGAGTTCTAGATGGGGGAAGATGACGTCTAATGCCCCGTTACTGAACAATAGGTGCTTTGAGTTTCAGTGTCGTTAGCGCCTCCTTCAGACAGATATGAGGCAGTGTCCAGCAGGAATCTGACCACAACTGAAGGAGCGGCTTGTCCAGTTGACAGATTTGAGTGTTTCCTTTACTAACAATCCTGTAGTAAAAGGAAAAATTCTATTCTGTCAACTGGACAAAAGAATGAACCAATTATTAGCCATAAAAGTGACTTATTCCACATTTTACAGCTGAAAACCTTTAATTTTACAACAAAAATACCCCAAATCTAAACACTTTTACAGAGAAAATGTACATATGTGAATCATTGAGCTCCTAAAAACACTATTGCACTTTCAAATACCGAAGAATAAACTGATAGTCATAATTGATGGACCTCATATCTGTCTGAAGGAGGCGCTCACGACGCTGAGACTCACCTGACACCTGTTTGTTTACACTTTCTGTTTGTTGAACTGTGCCTGGGTCATGTGTTTTGCAGAATCGTTCAGACACATTTCCTTCTTTATTTGTCAGGGACCGTGTACGAAAGCATTAATCTCACAAAAGAAAAGATGATTTGTACCAGATTTAGCTCCTCTGCTCCTCGTTTCATTATGAGAATAACTTGGTTCATCTTTAATAACAGCAGTGGTGGAAGTAATGAGGTAAACGTAGTAAAGTACTGTGCTTTAGTGTAAATGTTGGGTTTCTTTACTTGAGTATATTTTACAGTGTGTACTTTTTACTTGAGTACATTTGAGAGCAGTATCTGTACTTTCTACTCCACTACATTTATGAACAGGACTGAAAAGTAAAAGTACTTTTCATCTGATTTGAGGGGTTATTTTTACCGTGTTCGTGGAAACATCCTGACTAAAGTTTAAGAGTTCAAGCTTCAACTTTGGGCAAAACAAAATTCATCAGAAAAAAAATATTTGTTTTGTTTCTGTGACCAAAATAAGTCTCATTTTTGAATCAATCTCACTACATTTTGTCGTAAAGGCAGATTGGACCAAAAGACGCAGAACTCGGGGAATATTTACAGTGTTTATTTACAGTTAGTGATAAATGGTGCAGTAACGAGGGTAGATCTGGCGATGAGCGGGGACGAGTTATGAGCCAGGATCCCGGGGTGGAACCAGCGGAGACGACGGCACGGGCAGCAGTGGGGCAGGGAGCAGAGTGCGAGCCGGGGTCAGGGGTCGTGGAGCGCAGGGACGTAGACGAGGTGATCAGAGCCAGGACGAGGAGCAGGGTGCAAGGCAGGGTCCAGTGACGTGGAGTGCAGAGACAAGACAGTGCCAGGGCGGGGAGCCGAGCCGGGAGCCGAGTCGGGAGCCGAGCCGGGAGCCGAGCCGGGAGCCGAGCCGGGAGCCGAGCCGGGAGCCGAGCCGGGAGCCGAGCCGGGAGCCGAGCCGGGAGCCGAGCCGGGAGCCGAGCCGGGAGCCGAGCCGGGAGCCGAGCCGGGAGCCGAGCCGGGAGCAGAGCCGGGAGCAGAGCCGGGAGCAGAGCCGGGAGCAGAGCCGGGAGCAGAGCCGGGAGCAGAGCCGGGAGCAGAGCCGGGAGCAGAGCCGGGAGCAGAGCCGGGAGCAGAGCCGGGAGCAGAGCCGGGAGCAGAGCCGGGAGCAGAGCCGGGAGCAGAGCCGGGAGCAGAGCCGGGAGCAGAGCCGGGAGCAGAGCCGGGAGCAGAGCCGGGAGCAGAGCCGGGAGCAGAGCCGGGAGCAGAGCCGGGAGCAGAGCCGGGAGCAGAGCCGGGAGCAGAGCCGGGAGCGCTGGTGTTGACACGTGTACGATCTGGCACCGAGCAGGATGTAGATACACAGACGATCTGGCCCCGAGTGTCTGGTCGTGGCTCCTCTTATCCCCGGCAGGTGGTGTTGATTGCGCTGATGAGCTGCAGGTGCACGCGGGTGGAGCCAGGAGCCCAGCCCAGCTCCGGCAGGTGAGGGAGGGAAAGAGCAGGACAGGAGGTAAAACAAGGACAGGAATAGTGCGGATCGTGACACATTTACACTTAAATGAACAACACTTTTTACTCTTTAAGTACATTTATAAACAGGTACTATAATACTTTTACTTAAGCAGATTTTTCCATGTGATACTTTTACTTGAGTAACTTTTTACCTCTGTATCTGTACTTTTACTTAAGTAACAAAGTGAGTCCTTCGTACGACTGTTTTCCTTGTTTAGATTTGAATTTGAGGCTGGAGTTAAAAACAGGAGAGAGATGATGTCTAAAGAACGCAGTTTAAAATGAAATCAAATACAAAGGCAAAATGACCTGTGTAAAAACTGCAAAAGTGAAACATGACACATACGTGGTGGCGTGTGGTTAGTGCCTCTGAGTCTCAATATGTTTTATAGACTTTTTGAGATTGAAGCAGGAAAGTCACTACAGAACGGAGTAGGCAGAGGGAACCTGGAAAGTGTGAGCTCTGAAAGGCTGTCAGGAGTTTGGGGTCGTCTGAGGGTCACGGCTCTGGAAGAATGAACCTGCCTTTTCCTCGAGATGTTTTAATTCAACACAAATACAAATCTACACGTCCAGAAACATCCACAGACATCGAGCCCTTTTGGTTTGATGTGTTGTTACGCGTCTGCACAAACTACTCTACTACTGCACATTCTACTCTGCACATTTGACTCTGCACATTTTACTCTGCACATTCTACTCTGCATATTCTCTTTGACACATTCTACTCTCGACATTCGACCCTCCTCATTCCATTTCATAAAGTAAAATGTGCAGAATAAACCACATTCTCTTCTTCTTTCTCTTTTTGACATTTCTCATGCTCTTCATCTTTTCACTTCTCACAGACTCCAGTCCAGTTCTCTCTGAGTCCAGTCCTTTGTGCGCAGACTCCGCTCCAGTGCGCAGACTCCGCTCCTGGTGTTGGCGCCTCCTCCAGCTGCTGCAGAGCTGGGACCGATGCGCCTGGTCTGCGCCTGGTTTGTGCCTGGTTTGCGCTTAGTCCGGCTCGAGCTGTGGCTGTGCGCGGCGCGTGGATGAGGCGCTGAAGGAGCCGCTGGTTGAGTCTGAATTTCAGCCTGAACTCGTCGTTTCTGCTCCGGGGCTGGACTGTGCGCGGAGCCGCCGTGGACTTACGCGCGCACTTCAGTCTCTGGAGTTTGGTTTTGGAGACGGGAGCGCGGCGCATCTCGTCTCATTTCGCTGCTCCTTTTCGTGCAGACGCGAGAGAAACGTTGGAAGTAACGATTCGGGGACTTTTGGATGAGCCTCGTGGACATGGAGCTGTCCAGAGCTGGACGAGGACGCGCTTTGGACAAGAACACGCGCTCGTACCTGCCGAGATAAAAGCCTCGTGTCTGCGCCGTGAGGACCAGAGTGTCTCCCGTGTCTTTGTGCGACCCGCCGCTGCCTCGAGTTTGTGGGGCCTCTCCTGGAAGAGGAGGCTCCGGCTCTCTGAGGCTCCGGCTCTCTGAGGCTCTGGGTCTTTGAGGCTCCGGCTCTCTGAGGCTCTGAGGCTCTGGGTCTTTGAGGCTCCGGCTCTCTGAGGCTCTGGGTCTTTGAGGCTCAGTCTCTTCACGCGTGGATTTGTCTCAGCGGCTCCACACAGAGTAAGTGACTCTTCTGTAAAGCCCCGTGTTTCTCTTTTCTGAATCAATAGCGTGTCTTTACTCCCAGGACAGAGCCAGGCCCCGGGTCCTCGGGCTCCTCGGGCTCCTGGGCAGGTTTAAACTGTTGTCATGAGGTCGATACTGAGCCGATACTGGCGGATGGAGTCGGCTCTGTGGCTCCCAGAGCTTCACACATGATCATTCTGAAGTTGTCTGTCTGGTCACGGCCTGAGGGACATTTCTCCACTGAGCTGATTTTAATTAAGGACAGAGCCACATTTAAAGTTTAAAACACAAAACAGTTTAATTTGACAGTTTTCAGTTTGATGGTCACTGCACAAAGCCACAGTTAAAGCCACAGTTAAATGAAGGTGTTGTGTTTGTAAAGGGACAAACGGGGACAGTATGAATGTGTTAAATCTAAACACTTTGAATTCTGCACCGTTTCTGTTTTGTTGCTATAAAATAAGATCATTTCACTGAGACATGTTTAATTCAGGGACTGGAGTCAGTCATGTGTGATGATGGGACACACAGCCTCTCTCCCTCCACAACACACACACACACAACACACACCTATGGACCTCTGCACACGCTCCAGACCTGCAGCACCCAGGAGCACCCAGCAGCACCCAGGAGCACCCAGGAGCACCCAGGAGCACCCAGGAGCACCCATGGGCCATGTAAAGCGCTGAACGACACCTTTACTTCCCCTTACACTCCCCGAGCCAAATCTATGGAGTGCTGCAGCCTTATATAAGACACAACTTAGGAACTAGAGCTGTACTTATATAACCGTTTTCACGCCGGGAACGTATATGCCGCCGTTTTTTTAGTTTTCAAATCTTCAAAAGAATACATTACAGGCGAGCCGTAGGAGCCCCGCCAGGCGAGATCCAAGCATTTTTCATATTTGGACCAGTGTGAATAACTTTAACAGTCTCGCCTTTTTTAACTAAACTCACACAGACAAAAAAAAAAAAAAAAAAAAGCTGCTTGGTTTTGGTTAACGCCTCTTGGTCGTGGCGTCGCTCGGCGTGAACGGGTCACATCGCCCCACGTCGGTGAGGTCATAATCGTCCAAACGCTGGTAGTGACTCCGGTTTATCGCTCAGAAGGTATTGAACAAAACTGCATTCCTCGATGGCTTTGTTTTCATTCAAAAAGAGAAAATGGACCAACTGTTAGCTGCCCCCCCCCTTGGACACTCAAACACCCCCCCCGCCCCACGCCATGCCCCCCCCCCCCACCCCTGGGTCCACAACAAGTCCATTTGTCGGTGTGCGTCGTCCTGGGAGGAAGTGCTATCTCATCTCGGATTGCGCAAATGGTTTCAATGCGAGCTAGTGTGAATTCTGTCGGCTTTTTGTAACTGCCAATTTCCATATCAAAGTGTGTGCGTTTCAATGGGGGAGAACTTGAGCTCGCACCCCCTTCCCTCCGAGCAGTTTTGTCCTGATAGAGCGTGCTTGTGTGCGCCGGGTCTGGTGGAAAAGGGGCTATTGCTGACAGGATTGCTGGACACTGCAAGAAACGATTTGCAAGTGTTTTTGTTGGAAAGCAGAGTCCGAGCGTGGATTGTTGAGAGAAAGAGGGAGAAAAAAAACACAAAAACGCACTGGCTGTAATCTCCACACCAAAAGCCGTGTGTATTTAGCTGAAAATTTGGAACGCTCCTCCGAGTCGTGGTCGTGTTAAACAGATTTAGCTGGTTAAAACATCCCCCTTTTCCGTGTATTTCATTCCAAACCTGGACCGAGACAGAAAAGCAACAGTGAAAGTAATAGTCATAAACAAGAAAAGTGTTTACTCATTTTGAACGTCCACAATGGGCGAGCGGCCGGATTTGTTTTCGTCAGTTTTAATTCAACATTCAAGAAGGAGCTCAGAATTCCGTCTCTGGAGTACCTCGCGTTGCCGGATTGTTTTTCTGTGGCAGAGATAATATTTATTTGCCATTCTGTGCAGCTGTTGTTTGTCAGTGAAAAGAAGGCTGCACAGCGCTGTTTATTTTGATAGATTTCCGCCTGGCGTTTCCTCCTTTGTCTTGTCATACAGAACTTGGGTTTGCGCTGAACGACACCGGTGACCGAGTCCAATCGATGCAGAACCGCGCCGGTAAACAGGGGCCACACGGGGACCGAAGTGGAAGTAATTGTGAACTGTGAGATTTTGTTTTGCAGAAATATCTTTTTAAAAAATAGCTTGAAATTGATTTTGATTGTCACAGTTCATAAAAATTAAATGGAATCAGAAAGTTATCGTTGGACTAAAGGCGTTTTGGACATTTTTAGGCAGAGCAGCTGAAACTCTGGAGATGTTTGGCTGGAAATCTTCATGGAGACACGTTTTGGGAATAAAAATGCTCGTGATTTAATAAAGGAAAGGTGCACATTTGTCCCTCGCTACATCGCGGTTCACCTTTCGCGATTTCGCAGATTTTTTTTTTGGGTGCAATTTTTCATCTTCTTTCTTGCAGCGTATGAGCATGCATTGTGTCGTGCGTCCTGATTGGCTGTTGGACTGTAGACCATCGTGTCGTGCGTCCTGATTGGCTGTTGGACTGTAGACCATCGTGTCGTGCGTCCTGATTGGCTGTTGGACTGTAGACCATTGTGTGGTGCGTCCTGATTGGCTGTTGGACTGTAGACCATTGTGTCGTGCGTCCTGATTGGCTGTTGGACTGTAGACCATTGTGTCGTGCGTCCTGATTGGCTGTTGGACTGTAGACCATTGTCCATCAGTCTCCTCCGTGCCGTGTCTCCTGTCCAGTACAGAATGTGTTCAGACAAATTTACATAAACGTTGGATCTCAGTGTGACTCTGAAGTGCTGTACGTTTGCAATTTGTTTTCTCCCCGACAAAACCCACAATGTCGATGAAACGTTCTGCACCGACAAAGACGCCTACGAAGGTTTGAACTTTGAGAGAGTTTAAACGAGAGAGAAATGTGAGAAAATGTTAACGCCTGTGTGAGAAAAGTGTATAAAGTGTGTGGTGAGGGGTTTTACAGACAAAAACAGAGAATAATGTAAAAAAAATAAAGCTGATACTTTGCGGATTTTGCTTTTTTTGTCGGTTGTTTTTAGAACGTGACCCCCGCGATAAACGACAGACCACTGTGTACGTTTATATACGACGACGCTAAACTCTCCACCTGAAGAAGAGCGTAAACGAGCCTGTTCATTAGCATATCTGCCGTGTGCGACGCTGGCGTTGGGGGTAGAGCTGCGAGCTTCAAACGACACTGTGTAAATAGGTCAAACTGGTAGAACCGACTGTCACCGTATTTCTCAGGTATCTTTTTGTCTGCAGCCGTCACCAGACAAAACGTACTTCACGTCCTTGATAATTTTGAGCTCACTTCTCCCTTTCAGTCTCACAATCTGTCTGAAGCTTTGACGGGGGAGAACATTCACGAACAAGAACGGAACAAAATGTGTCTTCCCTCAGAACGTGAATGAAAGCGCCGTTTGAGTCGGTAAATGCCATCGGGAGCGCAGTGGGGTCGGTGGTCTTCCCTCGTGAAACCACTCGCGGGTAATGGTTCTCGCTAACCTGCTGCGTCTGGTATGAAGAGGGGAGCCCGCGGACGCCTTTGGACAGATAAGACGACATCACAAAACCGACGCGGGTTTGTGTTTTTGAGGATAGAGAGAGAAGGAAGAGCAGGGGAAAAACTCCAAGAAGTTCACCTGCCATGTTCGCTCACGGCGGGCGGGGGTGACAGCTGTCTGCTTCAGTTCTTCTGACGGGCTCGCTGCGAGAAGTTGGACAAACAAATGGACAGAGTAAAAGAGAGATGGCTCAGATGAGAGATTTTGAACCGAGGGAGAGGAGGAATGGAACATCTGACACAGAAGTCGGGCTAACGCTGCCGTGTTCCCAGCATTATACAGCCTCTAGTGCCAGTCATTTTAAACGGACTTTAAATCTTTCCTCGTTCACTTAGGCAGTCCCCCGCGATGAGTCTGGACAATGGACCACAGATTATCGGACTGTGTGTGTGTGGGTGTGTGTGTGTGTGTGTGTGTGTGTGTGTGTGTGTGTGTGTGGATACTGAGAGTGTCTTTGTAACTACATCGAGACAGGAAAATATGGACTAGGACTCATGCTGCGGCCTCTTGTGAATTGTTGCTCAAATGATTAAAAATTGCCTGGTATATTTAGTGTTGCAGTCGATGCAGAGACGAGATGGGACGATTAGAGACGAGCTGGGACACTCAGGGGGGAGCTGGGACACTCAGGGGGGAGCTGGGACACTCAGGGGGGAGCTGGGACACTCAGGGGGGAGCTGGGACACTCAGGGAGGAGCTGGGACACTCAGGGGGGAGCTGGGACACTCAGGGGGGAGCTGGGACACTCAGGGAGGAGCTGGGACACTCGGAGGAGATGGGACACTTAGGGCAGAGGTGGGATGGAGCAGCTGGGGACTCTCAGGGAGGAGGTGGACATTTATGTAGGAGCTGGGACACTTAGGGAGGAGCTGGGAGGCTTAGGAAGGAGGTGGAACGATTAGGGAGGAGCTGGGACACTCGGGCAGGAGCTGGGACACTTAGGGAGGAGCTGAGATGCTTAAAGATGAGCTGGGACACTTGGGGAGGAGCTGGGACACTTAAGGGGGAGCTGAGACACTCAAGGAGGAGCTGGGACACTTAGGGGGGAGCTGGGACACTCGGGCAGGAGCTGGGACACTCAAGGAGGAGCTGAGATGCTTAAAGATGAGCTGGGACACTTAGGGGGGAGCTGGGACACTTAGGGAGGAGCTGGGACACTTAGGGGGGAGATGAGACGCTTGTCGAGGTTTTGTGGGATGAAACACTTCAACCTTTTTGCAGGATTCTAGTAAATGTTTGAAAATTCATATTTCAAATTGTCTGTTGATTGTGTCTCCGCTCACTGTGTCTCAAATCTTACGCTCATGTTTATTAAATATAAAATAACCAAATTCAAATTAAAATAAACTACCTGAGTGTTTTTAAATGGAGCTGAAACTGGACAGACATGACACTGACGGGGAGGTTGGGGGCGCTGTTGTGCTCAGAGTCTTTTAATCACCGGAAATGAATAATTAATCCAGTTCAGTTTGAGTAAATCAAACAGTTTGATCAGAATTTACATTTTTAATCAAATATTTGGAAAAGACGTCCCTGATATGGTCATATTTGTCACATATAACTTGAAAATGACGTTTAAATGTGTGAGTCTATTATTCAAACTTTAATATTTATGCCTCCCTGTGTTTTTTTTGTGTATTTAATCAGATGGAGTTAGTCAAATAATTTCACCTAAATAATATAATAATTCCATGGCTGATGCTGATTGTTTATAATCCAGAGCAACCGATACTTTTGGACCGATGTGGGGCCGATTTTGATTATTTTCCTCAAATTATATATTTTAAATTTACTTCAAACTCCCCAAAAGTCGTTTTTTTTACCACAGTTACACATTTATCTCGTTGTATTAAAGTGTTAAAATGAAGCTTTGTGTTTTAAAGCCGCAGATCGACCAAAAAACAAAATATCGTTGTGTTCTGGAGACTTTATAATAATCTCTAATGTGCAGTTCTGTATTTTGCGTTTAATATTACACTGATATCTTGGTGTTTTCTTGTTCTGTTCCCATTTTGAAGAAGTAAAACTCGACGATAAACGATAAAATCAAAACTAATTTACAGCACTGACGCAAAAACCCAAGATTTAAACCATAAAAACTGATCTAAATCTACAATATTGTTAAAAATCTTGAGCTGCAGTAAATAAACAGCAGAATGAGACACATTAGTCGTTAGTTTGAGTCTGTAATGAGTCAGACAAGTTATTAATTCAACTTTTTATGAGTTAAATCTGATCATTTAGACAAAAAAATGACCAAAAATGTCCCAGTTGTGCAAAGAAAAAGTCACACAATAAATACTGACCCCCAAAAAACAGTTTCAACTTCATAAACTGAACGACAACTTGATTTATCTAAGTTTTTATTTCACGCTGCATGATTTAAATACATTACACAAAGGACTGTCGACGTTAGTGATGTGACGTTCGGCTCTTTTAAACGGCTCTTTTAAACGGCTCTTTAACGTTGAACAGTTGGAGCTGAATGTTTTTCTTTCTAATTTCTCTGTATTTTTATCCTGATTAACCCTGAACCGACACGAGAATCAGGAGAGACGAGTCCAAAAAAACCCCCAAAAAACATTTGTCGTCATAATAAGTTAGTTTTAAATGATTATTATTGTAGTGCGACGTTTTATTTAGATTCTGCACAATTCCAAAGGGTTAACCACTCTGCCACTGTCCGTTGAACCATTTTAAACCCACAAAGAGCCAGACTTTTGAGCGGCTCTTTGAAAAATGAACAGATCCAAAAGATTCGAATCCCATAAAAGAGCCGACACTCCCGTCTGTCGCTGACATATCAATCTGCGGCGTCATTTAAAATCCCGTCTTGTCCCACGTCTGAAAACTCCAACACGACTTTAAAAACCGTGACCTTTAAAAAGTTGTTTCAAGAGACGTCTCAATACGGGGACTTTCCTGGGAGGACTACAGCGCTCGTCCCGCTCCTCTCTGCTCTTTCGGAGATGGATTTCTAACAAGCGTCTTGTTCCAGAGTCTTAGGACTGTCTGTCTTTCTAATGGCTCGACACTAAACCTGACATTGAGAGGTGTCACTGTTCAAATCCAACAAAAAAAACCTCTTTCTCCAGTTTGAAAAATGACATCGAAACTCACTGGTGTTGTGTAAATTTGAATTGTTAACCAGGGAAAGGACTGACACACACACACTGACACACACTGACACACACTTCCACACTCACACACGAGCTTCCAAAAGGGTTTTCTGTTTATTTGAGTAAAGTGCTTGAGGGAGAGTTTGCCATTTAACGCCGAATACTACGCCATTTCCGCGGCAAGCCTCAAAAATAAAGAGGCAGATGACTGGAACGAATGATGACTCGTCCAGGCCAGTTAACGAGATGGATGGTTGTACTTTTTTTTTTTGCTCCTTTCAACAGCAAAACGACTACATGCGACGGAGGGGAAGAGAATCCGCTCCCCGCAGCACCACCTCCTGCGTTTAAAATGACAGTTAACTTTCCCCCACTGCTTTAAAATGGATGTTTAATGATCGACGGAGGCGCCCGGTTTAGGTCCAACAGTCACGCTGGTTCTATGCGATTTCGACGCCAAGTGCGGCCCGGGCTGCAGCCAAACCGCCCCCCCCCCCCCCTCCCCAGCTCCTCGTTTTGGCGTAAATCTAGGGCGCTGTTTTGAGTGACGGATGGTCCCCGGATTCTTTAACCCTTTGGCGCGTACGGTCCCTCCCAGCCGAGGTCCGATGATGGATGCGTCGCGGGTCGAGAGGCTCCATACATCAGGAGATTATCGTTGACCTGTAAACTGTCTGCGGACGACCTCGCGGCTTCTGGGATTAGCATACGAGGGCGCGACGGCTCTGACTCCTGGGGGAAAGTGAGTTTGTTCGGTCCCGTCATCGCGTAGGTCAAAGGAAGAGGGAAAAGATGTCAGAGTTGATCGGTTAATCGATTTTTCGGTAGGTTTTGTTTCGCAGACGCCTACGATGAGCGAAGTTCCGAGCAGCAATGGAAAACGAATGAAAAACGTCCGAATGTAAATGGTTTTTTAGGTCACGCAGAAAAAGAAAACATTGATTTGGTACGGAGCTCAACAGTGATCGCCCACCCCGATGTTCCAGAACAAAAATTCCCATTCGTTTTCCTCATAGACTTTCGGGAAAAAAATTTAAAGTTTGAAAGTTTTCTCAGGGATAGTCAGCCATTTTGAGCACAAGACGTGTAGTTTTATTTAAAATCTGCTTCTGAAACTTTCCATTCATCCATGTTCTGCTGCTTATCTGGGACTGGCAGTCTAAGCAGGGACTCCTAGACTTCCCTCACCCTAGACACTTCCTCCAGCTCTTTAGGTCAAACCCCAAGGCGTTCCAAGACCAGCTTTTTGGACTTTTTTGGACTTCTGAGGACACGTTTTCAACTTTTTGGACTTAAAACAACCACGTGATGGATATTTGTTAGCATGTAGCTGGTTAGCACATAGCTAGTTAGCACATAGCAGGTTAGCCTCAGCGCTGCCTTTAAACTCTTAATATACACATTTTTCGAAAAGTCCATGAGAAAAATCCATGTTAACGTCACTGTCGAGCTCCACTGCAGTCGTTTATTTGGTGTACATATTTCGCCACTTCACCAGAGGGTTTATTTTACCATTCCCAGCGTCTTTGGTGTACGACTGAATAGCGCGTGATTGTGAATGGGCTCAAACCTTCCAAACGAGCCGCTAATTTAACTCTGTGAATGAACGTGGAGATGGGGTTTCAGTGGAGTTTGAATCTCAAAATAAAAGAAAAAAAACTTGTTTATGGAACTCGACTCGTCTCAAGGGGATACCACAGACTTTAACGTGTTTGAGGCGTGAGCTGCAGGTGGGACAGAGGTGCATTATGGGTAAAGATCGTGTTGGCGTTGGTTGAGTCTCGCAGGTCGTCCATCTCGACCTCGTAAAAGCATTTGCTGGTCTCAGATTCCTAAATATGTCGTGTAATTGTGTCAAAAAGTCGTCCTGGAGCACTTTGGAGAAGGAAAAATCCTGTTCCTCATGTTTAAAACCTCATGAACCAGATAAAAATGTAAATCCGTCTGATGTGGTGTGACGTTTTTATTAGATTGGACGAATTAGAGAAGCCTCGCTGTTCAAAATGTGCACTTAGATAATGTACCTTTATTTTACTTTAAGAAAACTGTTTTACTTCAGTTTAGTGTCGTCAGGATGTTAAAATTTAAAAGTTTCTGGACTCGTCTGTGTCTTATACTTGGTCTCAGAAGAAGAGACGAAGAGGAGGAATAGAGAGAGGGAGAGGGGAGGAAATGAGAAAGAGAGGGAAGGGAGGGAGGATGGAGAGAGACAAAAGGGAGGAAATAATAGGAGAGGAAGGAGGTAAAAGACTGAGGAGGAAGAGGAGGAGAGGAGGAGGAAAGAAAGAGGGTAAAGGAATGTAGGGAGAAAAGAAAGGAGGGGAAAGACACAAAGAAGAGCAGGGAGGAAAGAAGGGACAGAGCAGAGGGAGAGAAGGTAAAAGATTTAGTTCTGATTTAGACTTAGTTTGGACCTGTTCTAGTCCTGGTTTGGACCTGGTTTAGTCCTGGTTTAGTTTTGGTTTAGTCCAAGTTCAGTCCTGGTTCAGTCCTGGTTTAGTCCTGGTTTAGTCCTGGTTTAGTTCTGGTTTAGTTCTGGTTTAGTTCTGGTTCAGTCCTGGTTCAGTCCTGGTTCAGTCCTGGTTTAGTCCTGGTTTAGTCCTGGTTTAGTCCTGGTTTAGTCCTGGTTCAGTCCTGGTTTAGTCCTGGTTTACTCCTGGTTTACTCCTGGTTTACTCCTGGTTTAGTTCTGATGTAGACTTGGATTGGTTCTGGTTTGGTCCCAGTTTGGTTCCATAATGGTCCGTGGTTTTAGTATCGGTTCCTGCTAAAATGAGTCTGTAGTTGTTTAGTTTCAGTATCGGTTCACGTCTGATTCTCGATACTCTCTTGATTCTCTTCTTAAACTTTCCTGTATAAACTCAGACCTGAGCTGCTCAGTCGTCTGACCAACAGCCGAGTTATTTAATCAAAATAATGAAAACTTCGAGTTCACGAGTCACTTTCACTTCTTTCTCTGTTATTCAATAAAAGACGCTGTTGTAATTTAGTCTAAAATCCGACCATCTCCAGACGCACTGCCCTGTGGCGCCCCGTGAAGCGTCGCTAAATGCGTTTTTCAAATAGCGTTAACTCGTACAAGTGTCTCCAGGTTGAAAAAGTTGAGAATTTCTGCATAAAACCTGAGCTGTGATGAGATCTTTATGAAACGACGTCCTTCAACTGCGGTAAATGTTAATAGAAATGATTAACGTGTTTCTCTGGATGTGATGAACCGTAATCCGTCACATTTTCCAGATTCTTAAAGAGGCTGATGGTAGAATTCTTGTTTAAAGTGCGTCCCCCGGTGTCCAAACGTCTATTTAGGCCATGAAAAAGTGTTCACGCTATTAAACCGACAAATCACACACATTTACCTTCCATTTCACCATCTCCAGTCTCTTTTTAAAAACGATCTCATGATAACTCCACATCCCCTCGTGCTGTTTCTGTCCATTTTACCGCGTTTAAATGTCGCCTCCTACAGTATCGCCGCCGTTTGTCGTCTCTACGTAAAGATGGAGATGTTTTATGGACAATTTCAGCTAAACGTTTGTATATGTGGAGGTTTAAAGATGCCACGTAACGCAGAACTGACTCTGGTGAGCGTTAAGTCGTGTTCTAATGGTGTTACGCATCAAAACGGACCATAGACCATCATGTTGTGCGTCCTGATTGGCTGTTGGACTGTAGACCATCGTGTCGTGCGTCCTGATTGGCTGTTGGACTGTAGACCATCGTGTCGTGCGTCCTGATTGGCTGTTGGACTGTAGACCATCGTGTCGTGCGTCCTGATTGGCTGTTGGACTGTAGACCATTGTGTCGTGCGTCCTGATTGGCTGTTGGACTGTAGACCATTGTGTCGTGCGTCCTGATTGGCTGTTGGACTGTAGACCATTGTGTCGTGCGTCCTGATTGGCTGTTGGACTGTAGACCATTGTGTCGTGCGTCCTGATTGGCTGTTGGACTGTAGACCATTGTCCATCAGTCTCCTCCGTGCCGTGTCTCCTGTCCAGTACAGAATGTGTTCAGACAAATTTACATAAACGTTGGATCTCAGTGTGACTCTGAAGTGCTGTACGTTTGCAATTTGTTTTCTCCCCGACAAAACCCACAATGTCGATGAAACATTCTGCACCGACAAAGACGCCTACGAAGGTTTGAACTTTGAGAGAGTTTAAACGAGAGAGAAATGTGAGAAAATGTTAACGCCTGTGTGAGAAAAGTGTATAAAGTGTGTGGTGAGGGGTTTTACAGACAAAAACAGAGAATAATGTAAAAAATAAAGATGATACTTAGAATTAGAGCTGAAATCGCGTGAAAATACTTAAAGACAGAAGCATTTTATCACTTTAAAGGTTCTATATTACACAAAATTGAGTCTTGTGAGTGTTAAATCATGTTCTAATGACGTTTCCTCCTCAAAAACAGACCTGGACTTGAGTTTTATTTCATTTACACGTTTGAGAACACTTGCATTTTTAGTTTGTCTCCATCTCCAAAGCTCAAAATGCTCTGTTCCACCTTGTGATGTCATGAAGTGGTAGTTTTTTAAAGATTTTTTAGACGTGGGACTATGTTATTCGAACAGAGAGAGTCAATGTCATCTTAGACGAACAGGTTTATTAAAAAAATCAAGACTAGAAGCGGTAAAAAACGTTGTGTTTGTGTCAGAGGTCAGTGTGTGGAACAACCTGATAAATTAAAAAGCTCCTACACAATAAAAGCATTTAAAAAGAGCTTTAAAACATCAGGAGTGATTCGTGTGAACTGCTGCGGTTTGTAGTTTTTCTTTTGTCACATATCGAGTCATTTGTTGTAGAACTGATGCTGCTTTTCTTTGAATTCTTGTGCGTTATTATTAAATCGAGTTCATTTTTACTTCAGCCTTTCGGTCATGATTGAAATGTTATTTACAATCTTATACAAGTGAATAATGTTTTATTTTGAAGGTGTGTGGAGTTTAAAAACACAGTGGAGCACTTCCTGTATCGCCACACGATGACATCACAAGGTGGAACGGAGCGTTTTCAGCCTAAATCTGCAGAGTTTGTGCGTTAAACGTGTGAGAATGAAACAAAAAAAAACACAACTCCGGGTCTGTGTGCGACGAGGAAACGGTTTTCTAGCGCAGATCTGAAAATAGAGTAATACGTTCGCTTTAAGGAGCTTATAGGCGACGCTCTGGAGAAATGGGATCACCTGTAGCGCCGCCGTGTCTGATGGGTATTCGCCGCTCGCCTGGTGTCACTCCGCGTCTCGTGATGAAGCCGGTGTGTTTTCAAGGTGAGCAGATATCGTCGGGGCCCTTGAACGCTCCCTCGGCTTTGATTGGCAGCTGTTGTCGCCCGACGTGAAGCGGCGGGAGTCGCGCGGCAAAAGAGAATCTATTACCCACCGCGGCGAGGCACGCTTCCCCGGCGCAGTCAGCCATTTTGCGCTTTGTCTGGGAACAGTCTCTCCGCTCGCCGCAACCGGGGGGAACGCCTTTCAAGTTTAATTTTGGAGGCCGCCATAAGTAACGTCATTGAAGTCGGCTACTTGCATTTCAAAGTCCAAAGAGTTTCAGAGGGAAAACATTCGGGTTCATCAGTGGCGTCGGGAAAAGAGCCGCTCGCCGACGATTCATCATAAGTGAAATGGCATTGTAACAGAAAAAATAAATAAGAAAAACGCAAAAAGTTGTGCCGGTTTCCTCCATTTCAAACGCTTCCGTGTGAGGCGAGGGAGAGAGACGGCGAGCATCACGGCGAGGAGAGCGAGCCTGTTGTTGATCAGCGAAGCAAATCAGATCTTGATATTTGAAGAGTGGAGTTGTGATTGCTAATCACTCCACTGCTGAGTTTTAATTTGGAGCCTCATAAACATTCTGCCTTTTCTCTGCAGAGTATAGTCAAACATCAGACGCACTTAAGACGCCAAATAATTAGTTTTCGCCGCTTTATATGTAGGTCAAATAATGTCCGCACGATTCTTAAAGGGTTAACGAGCGTCGGACGGACTTAAAGGGGCCGTATGATGCTATTCTAAGATCTGTTTTAATGTTTTCTCGTCGTAAACAGACCCGGAGTTGGGCTTTTTTGTTTCATTCACACATTTTTAACACACAAACCTGCAGATTTACGCCGAGTTCTTCTCTCAAACCGAAAACACTTCACTTTAAAGGTGCAATTTTACACAAAACTGACTCTTTGTGAGCGTTAAGTCGTGTTCTAACGCTGTTACCGCGTCAAAAACAGACCCGGAGTTGTGTTTTGCTTCATTCACACGTGCATTATTAGTCCGTCTACGTCTCCTCAAAACACTCAGTTCCACCTTGTGATGTCATCGTGTGGTGATACAGGAAGTGCTCCACTGTGTTTTTAAACTCCACACACCTTCATTTCTAGAATCATTTGGATCATTTCCGCTCTGGAGTTGTCTCTTATCTCGACTGAACTAAAGGTAAAAGGAGCTGTTCACTTAAACTACCACTTGATGACATCACAAGTTGGAACAGAGCGTTTTGAGCTTTGGAGATGTAGAAACTTAGAAACTGGGAGGTTTTCTCAAGCCCCTGAAGAAGAAAGACTTTGTGGTTTATGCGAGTTGAGACAAGAGAAAAGTGAAGCCAATTTTTTGTCGTTTTGTCCATTTAATTTGACGAAATGTTGAACCAGTGCCGTGATTTGTTCTGGTGTAACGACGACAACGAGAGGAAATGTTTGGATGGTCGTTTAATTCTGATGTTTATAAGTTATCGTCATGTCTCTGTAACGTCTGGAAGAAGCGGTAAATGAGTCAATTGGTGTTTGTAACTGTCCTGTTGTATTTTACTGTATTTTATTAATGGCGTCTTAAAGGGTTTGGCATTTTCTTTCTGCAAAACATAATAAAATAGAATCAATCGACTGTAGACAGACTAATAATAAAGTGTGACTCAAACATGTGAATGAGACAAAAACACAACTCCAGGTCTGTTTTTGATGCAGTAACGGCGTTAAAACACGACTTAACGCTCACAAGAGTCAATTTTGCGTAACACAGCACCTTTAAAGTGATAAAATGCTGCTTTTAAGTGTTTTCACGCCGCTAATCTTTCCACATTATTTCAGATCTTATCTCGGGGTTTCTTTGACCTTATTAACGCGTGAAGCAGCAGACTTATCGTACACGGAGCGTTCAAGGGGATCTCACTCGAGCCGCAGAGCCCAGAGCCCAGGATATCGGCGGAGATGGCGGCGTAGATTGAAGGCGTCTTATTTCCAGCGGCTGTGGGTTCCCGTCCGGTCCTGCCTAAGACCTTTGTTAGGACATTTTAATTACATCCAAGCGGGGTGTAATTGATCCAGGCTTAGAGGGATTTCACCGTCAATGGGAACGAGCCGAGGCGTTAATACAGCGAACGCTTCCACCTCTGCGCCGCTGCAGACGCTTATGAGCGGCGGAGATGTGCTGCTCCTTTGACTGGGACAGGACCTAATTCTTTCTCGTCTTTTTAAGCTCCTTTCAGGGATATTTAAGCGAACTTGTTCCACCGATGTCGTATCCTCTTAAAGCGCTCGCATTACGCCATTTTCTGATCTGTTCTAATGTCGTTTCTGTGTTGTTTTTTTTTGTTTCTTTCACACGTTTAACGCACAAACCCTGCAGATTTAGGCTGAGTTCTTCTCTCAAAACTGAACAAAAACCTTGTGATGTCATCGTGTGGTGATACAGGAAGTGCTCCGCTGTGTTTTTAAACTCCACACACCTTCATTTCTAGATTTGGATCATTTACACACCTGGAATTTGTCTCAATCTCGACTGAGCTAAAGGTAAAACGTCGCTGTTAACTTGAAAACTACCACTTCATGACATCACGAGGTGGAACAGAGCGTTTAAAGTGTTACGCAAACACGCAAATGAAGCAAAACACAACTCCAGGTCTGTTTTTTGAGGCTGAAACATTAAAACAGATCAGGAAATACCGTGATATTGGCCGTTTAAGCGATGCATTCTTGTTTATTTATTGCGGCTCAACAAAACTTAACAATACGGTACATTTAAAGTACTAAAAGTGGGTTCAATATTATCATTTATCGTCTATATTCACGTCCGCAATATGTTTATCGTGACCGTGCACCTGGAAATATGTGCGTTGTGTAGAGTTTATTTGAATGATTTGTCTACAGATTTGCTCATTGAGAAACGTACGAGCTAAAACAGCCTGATCAGAGTCCAGCAGTTGTTTAACATGTCAAAAAAAGATCGAAATTCAAAATTAGGTCAAGTCTTACCTCTACAATCTGTCCACAGGGCGATAAATCTGCACAAACCTGAATTAAACCCCCAAAAAACACAGGATAAAATAATTTCCTGGACCGTCATGTAAAACTCTACAAGTATCATTTCATTTTAGGTGAAAACGATTATTAATTATCGTCATTTCAGTCCGAGCAGCCGTCACAAACGCTCGCCGATCTCTTGATAATGACAGATCAGCCATTTCCTGTAGCACGCCACCCGTTTGTTTCATCCACATTCCATCATGAGGCTGATGTAACGTTTCAGTGATTTTCTGCAACGCTAAACTGTCCCTATAGGTGCTCGCTCTTTTCCTTTTTGTAAGACGCTCAGGACAGTCGGTCTAAAGACGCCCCTCCGTCCGCGTACGTCATCCGGCGGTGCGGACTCAGACGTTTTAAACACGCCCGTAGCCGCCGTCCTCGCCGCCTGACGTGTCCTCTCGCCGAGCACTTTCTTCCCGGTTCTTGTGTTGCCACCCGCAGCTTTTAAACTTTGATGCAGCTGTTAGATAATGCTTCCCGATGAGGCTGAATAATTGATGTGCTTGTTTCGTACGGGCAGGACGGTTGGCACAGCCTTTTAACTCTCTCAAGCTCGGATAGTCTCTTATCCCGTTACTAAGGGACACGGCGCAAACACCCAAAGGAATGATGGGAGGAGAAAGCACAGACGGAGCGGGAAGAGGGGACGGAAATAAAATAAAGGGGCGTTTTCGTTTATGTTTTTACTGTTGGACTCGTCGTTTGCAAAGGAAACGACGGTTTTCTTCTCCTCTTGAAGCGTCTGTCTCTGTAGTGGGGCTGTGTGTGGATTATACAGAGTCTTTAACGAGGAGACACCATTTTGAGAACTTCAGAGAACGTGAGAAAGTTTGTAAAAAGTGTAGGGGCTCATAAGGATGTGCTATTTTGTAGATAATGTAAAAAAAAATAAAAAAATCACAATAGCAGTGACTTCTCGCTTGTCAAATTTTAGTTCCTGACAGTTTAAAATGTTCTGTTTGTGAATAATTATCATTTTACTCTTATAAGTTCCATGTTTGAAGAGCTGTTATAGTCTTGTCCTTTGTCATCAGTGAAAAAAAAGCTTCGATCTAGACGAGAATATTGTGTATGAACAGGGTCGTCAACTGAAATTTGGGGGCCCGGGGCAGGAAGTTTCACATGGGGCCCCCTCTTTTACAAATGAATAGGAAGAGGGTCCAGTTCTGGGCCCCTAAACCAACAGTTTAAAAATGTTCTGGATATAATAATTATAATTTTAATCTTGTTACAGGTTTCGTGTTTAAACAGTTGTTATAAAATTGTGGTTTGTTATAAGTGAAAACAACGAGAAAACATCAGGGAGAAGTCGGTTTGATCGGAACATTTTGGTGATATAATGTTGGCAATTTAAATAATTATATAAACTTTCCCATGAATCGTTATTGTCGACTCTTTACGTCACGATAAACCGCACTCTTCATGTTCCATCCTTAAACGTGACATATTTTATAAAGACAAACAGACCCAAAGTTGGACCTAGTTGTGAAAAACGTTAAACCGCAGCTTCGTTTCAACGGTTTCACTTTGGAGCGTTTGGTTTGGTACGGATCGCTTTAAGGCGTGGCTACACAAGAAACGACACGATTGGACGAGAGAGAACGCTCACTCAAGACGCCAAAAAGCAGATAGAAAACACAAAAAATAATGTCTCACCCAACGCTGTGTTTCATCAGCGTCACAAAACTAGCTTAAATGCTACAGCTGTTTCCTGTGAATCGACGGCTCTCGTGTATAAAGAGTAAATAAGAGTATTTATACTGTGGCTCTGCGTGTCTTTGGGAACATAAAGTATTAGAGTAAAGTAATAAAGTATTTATTTAAAGTGTATTTTATTTGTGTTAGTTTTTTTTTTTTTATTATTGTAGTTTAAATTTAGTCGCCAAAACGCTGTGCATTTAAACTCCTCCTCGCTCCAAAAGCCCAAAGGCGACACGAGGATGAGCTCAGGGCGTTTTGTGTTTGTTACATGGATCATTTAAGCTCAGCTTTTTAATTCACTTGAAAGAATCCTTCAACTCTGCGTTGTATTTTTATAACAATTCAAAATGTTCAAAATGTTCATTACAAAAATACAATATAATTTTCTCTGAGGCACTTGATGATTGTATAAACCTGCACAGTGACATGTTTATGAAATGTGTAAAGGGATAAAGTATATGTATATACACAGTGTTATCTTAGGTGTAAAAAAGTATTTGTCTCCAGTGTTTTCTTCTCCGTGCTAACCAGGTCCAAATGGCTCTTTGGGGGTTAAAGGTCACCAAGCCCTGGTCTAACATGAGCCTGACCCAGTGCATGACCTAAAGAGAAGTTAAAACGCAGTGAAGAGGCTCAGAAGTGAAACATGCAGAACCAGACCATAAACCAGAAGTAGTTTTGTGTTGATGCTAGCTTTAGCCTTAGCCACGTCTCACACACTCCGTCTTTTTGTGAATCTCTGAAATCAGCCGTACGATCACGAGTTTAATTCAAATCCGATTTTAATTTTATTTATTAACACGTTTGTAATATTTGGGCGACTTGAGTGTGTCATGTAGCAGAGCTCTGCCCCTGGATCTGGAGCCGGGCCCGGAGCTTGGAAATGCCGCTCGGCTGGAGAACGCCACACCAAACCGCTCCCAGCCGGCCCCAAGCGAACCGTGCCAGTGGAAAACAGGCTTATTTATCCACTATAGCTGCTTCTTTGTAGGTAAGAATGACCAGAATAGTCCGTTTTGCTAACTTCCCTCTCAAAAAGAACCAAACATTTGCAGCGTAATTGTTCTGGGGTTTCAGTTTCCAGTTTATAGGCGACATTTTGAAGACTGTGCACCGTTTAAAAGTCCAAAGTGCTAATTTTTATCACTCTAGAAACATTAAAAATAACCGGGTTTCAAATTAACGGTTGCAAAGTGCTGTCCTAGTGCCTTGGCGGAGGTCGAGGCTAACGCCGCTTTAGGTTTTCGCACATGTACACGCCTTTATCATTATGCATTGCAGCCATGTTTCAGGAAATGCATATATTTACCTCGGCAGACTCCTGTTGCGAGCTACAGTTCCATTAAATCCATATTAAGTGGAATCTGGCCGGCTCCTCCTGACAGCTGTCCCGTTTCTTTTCGCACGTACTTCCGTCATTGTTCCAGCTCATTCCGTATGCACTGGTCCAGTTTGCATTACAATGGAGAGAGAAGAACAAACACTTGGACATCCCGGAAAGCCGTATAATTCAGCGCGTTGGATATAAAGCACTTTAATTTGAAAGTAAAAGTTGCACGCTGCATTTATACTGGGAGATTTGTGAGATTTGTGTGCGATAAACCGAGATTGGACAAGACATTCGGATTGTTTAAAGCGGTTTGAAAGCCACAAAGTGTAATTATCTTGTTTTTGTGAATGTGTGTGTTTGACTCCGTGGGGGGGCCTGTCGCAAAAATATGATTACATGTGTTTTTTTTTAGACGTGCTGTTTGAAAGGAGGACATTTTGAACCCACTGTTAAATCCACTGTGGCCCATCGCTAAATGAGAATGAAGAGGTATACAGCTGAGTCAGGGCTAGTATAAGTTTAAAATAACCCCAGATTGTCGCAGCGAAGACGGAGAGCAGAACACGAAAGTAATTATGTGCAGAGAAAGCCAAAAAAACAAGTCGGACCGGTCCCCGTTTCCCAGTGGAAATGCTGCAGATTGATGCGTGTGTCGTAGTTTCCAGAGGAACAGACAGAGTGGGAGGACAAATTAATAGAAAGGAGAATACAGAGGGAGGGACACGGAATAGAAAACAAGCAGAGAGTCATCCAGACCCGCCGTGCGCATGTGTACAGCCCGTCCATGGCTCCTGTCCAGTGATGTACAGCCAACTCCTTGAGCCGGGCAATATGGCTAAGAGATATTAGCCGCTTGCTTTTAATCCTTGTTGATATTCCGTATCTCGGCAGAAGGATTGGCCTAATCAGAGATGTAAATCCGAATGATCTGCCTTTAATCGCTCCTATTACGTTCACACGACACACCACCGACGCCGTTTCATTGACTATATTAAATCATTTCTTGGAGTTATTTACAGATCGGGAGAGTAAATATTCAGTGTCCCTCCAGCGTTTTTTGGAGAGGCCTTTTGTGATGATTGCAGCCCCAAAATAATTGGACCACAACACGAGCACATTGATTAACATATCATTATCTCCGAGTAAAGGACACAAGCTGACATTAGCCGCCTCTTGTGCCATTAGCAGGAATCTAATTGTTTATTTCCTGCACCGCAACTTGAAAAACTAGTTAGACGGACGGACTACATGTCATTAAAAATAATTAACCGCAGTCATCGTCTGAATTCTACTGATTTAAATAAAAAAATAAGTGCGTTGGACATACAAAACAGGCACGAGGCAGGTTAATGTCAGCGCGCGAACGTGTTAGCTTAGCGTTTTTA
This sequence comes from Periophthalmus magnuspinnatus, assembly GCF_009829125.3. Lineage (NCBI taxonomy): Eukaryota > Metazoa > Chordata > Actinopteri > Gobiiformes > Gobiidae > Periophthalmus > Periophthalmus magnuspinnatus. The sequence goes on along the minus strand of NC_047142.1, from coordinate 868,652 downwards.
ATCAAAGGTGTTGCATGGAAAGTAGGTGATACGTTTAGACGCTATATCGCCCCCTATGGACAGCAGCACGTCGCACTAAAAAGATTGTGCCAAAATGACGACGCGACGCTGCCGAATCCTGGTATCAATGATTAAGAAAATAAAACTGGAGAAGGAAGTGGGCGTGTCACAGTGTGGGCGTGTCACAGTGTGGGCGTGTCACAGTGTGGGCGTGTCACAGTGTGGGCGTGTCACAGTGTGGGCGTGTCACAGGTGGAGGTGAAAACGGGGATTAAGCTGCAAAATGGCGTCTGAATTGCTCCAAATAAAACCTCGGGGGAGTAAATGGTGACAGGGAATCAAGGATAACACGGGGTTAAAGCTCTGAAAAGTCGATTTTGCAGAATACGTCTGATCTAAGCCGTAAAACGTGTAAAATTATTGAGATGGATAGAAATCGTTGTGTTATTCCTATAGGTTCCATAAAGTAGGTCAGGTGGTGGTGGCTGCACTTCTGCATCGTCTGGACTCGGAAAGGAGAATATCTGAAAAACCCGGACAACAGGACGTTTACGGCTGAATTATGTATTGGACAATGAATTTGTAATAGTTTGTCCTAAGAGAACCGGAAGAAACTAGGACACAGCGGAAAAATAAAATACCTTTCATGTATGTACAACATTTTACACAATATGCTAGCGCTGGCATGCTAACGTTGTGGTATTTTTCTTCTCCTTGGTTGGATTCAGCCTGTCAGTGTTTGAGTATTGTGTGTTGTATTGTTTTTGTGTTTCAACAGAAAAACAACTACATTTAGCAACAAAAATATGCCACGGAAATATTTCCTCATTTAAAAGCTAATGGGGTGTTGCAAACGGCGCGCTATTTTAGCCACGGACCGTAAATAATATTAATTACACACCAATTCATCTTTCTACTGGGTTTTCTCAATTTGATGGGATTAATGTGGAAAATGTTTGCCTGGGATCCAGAAAACACACTTTTTTAGTACTTTATGTAGATGTGAGGCTGGTCCTCGGTGAATCATTTTCAAATAGGTGTGATTGACAGGTGGATCAGCCAATCAGGGACGTGCAAAGTCCAACATATCAAAAAAATACAGGAAAAAAACTGAAAAAAACATGGATTTCTGCAGAATCACTGAGCGAAACTGAAGCTGTGTTAATCTGAGGTGAGAGAAATGTGATTTTATTTGTAAATCACAGGTGACCAATGAGCTCCTTCGTTTCACACGTGTCACTGAAATAAACAGATCTGATTGGACGGTGACGTTTGACCGGGTTTGAGACAGAGGCCTGTGAATAATCACTACAGTATATTATTTAGGCCAATATATTTTAGGCCTCAGTATTTATTAACACTTTTTGAGCACTTTTTCTCCGTGAAATTGCAGAGATTTGGGGGATTTTTGTTGTAGTACGATACGATTAAAGCTGTGGAGGGCGGATTATTGGCTTATTCTGCTTTTTATTTGCTGCAGCTCATGTCTTTTAATGAAATAGTCGATTTAAAAATGTTTAACTGGGAGTATCTTGCATTCGTTTAATCTTAATCAGTGACATTCGTTTATTATATTATCGTTTATCATGATCTTTCTGTGTTATCGTGACAGGTTTAGGTGTCAATCTGGATTTGCGAAACAAGAAAAATGCAGACTGGCGTTTACATTTTTTTACTGTACCGCTGCAGAGTAAAGCGTTTTTGAGAACATGTATTGTGTTGAGTTGGTGACAGCACATAATGCCTCCAAAAATCAAATTTGGAAACTCAATCGGAGCATTTCTTCAGTTGATAATAAATATTTTTGAAAACGGAGATTAGCAGCTTATTGAATTACAAAGGACAGGGCGGTGCGTTCATTTTCACTGGCCTCGCTGACAGCCTTTCCCGTTCGGTGGGGTGGTTATCCGAGGACAAGTGCACTCTGTTTTCCATATCTTCATCAGATCATTCCCAGTACTCTGCGGTGAACATTTAGGGCATCTTATAAATAATGCAGCAAAGGTCAACAGCACGACGCGAACAAGACTTCTCTATATATATATAAAGAACAACGGGCGTGAAGGAAACCTCACTGACACAAAAGCACTTCGCTCTAGAAACCTGCGACACACAATCAAAGCGTGTCCTCGGGACCTCCGTCTACACGAGGAACAGCGTTTTCTTCCCAAAAAACCTTATACCCATCCAAAAATGCAGGTATTGACAGTGGGGGATGCCCTCTAGGAAGTACTTTTATCTGAGGCCACATACAGAGCCGAAGTATAGAGCCAGATCGTTCCTACTTATTTTTTTTCTCTAACTTCACCTGGAGAAAAATGCTAAAGATATCTACGCCTAAGCATGCAATCGGGCGCCGTATAGTGATCTCCAGGGACTCATTAAACGTGTCATTCACTTGGCAGCTCTGCGTAATAGCCGTGGTATACGACGCAGTTTTAAAAGGTCTGCGGAGCAACCCCATTTTGCAGCGTTTTTAGAAAAAATATATATGTAATCTGCTATTGTTCTTCACAAATACGTTTTTTTTTGCAACTTTTTCCATTCCATTACAGCTTCATACACGCTAAATACTGTGGGTACGCTTCCCTTTGATTACAGATTAGTTTTTTATAAAGTTTCCAAAGAATAAAACTGCATTGTCCCACATCAAACGCTGCTAACTACACCCGCTGAAAGCCCGGATCACATTACCCTAGTTTTACTTTCTATAGCGTTTGGCTCTTTGCTCGTTTTGAGACACATTTTAAGATTTTTACTGATGACTTTTAAAGCTCTTCGTGGCATTGCTCCCAGCTACGTTTTCAGACATTTTAACCCGAGCTATCCCGAGGCTTATGCACGAGTTCAAAAGGCTTGGCTGGAAAAGTGGCCCGATCTGCAGTTGTGTGTTGGTCGCGGGGTTCGTGGATTATGCTAGCGGCTAGAGAATTCGCCAGTTGGAGAAAATGAGTGAAAAACAACCAACCAAACACAACTGAAGGCTTTTCTAGTTTACAAAGGAACCGAAAGTGACTGTAACGTGCTGGTTTATGGTTGATTGCAGTTGGTGAACCTCTCCCATCGTTTTACGTAACAGTTTAGCCGATTTTAAAACCACGGTACCTTAAAAAACCTGAAAAAAAGTTACATTTTAAACAGTTTGCGGCGACGTAAATGTATTCCCCACTTTCCCGACGCGTTTAAACATCCAAATTATTCACCCCAAAGAATTATCGACGCCAACTTTGAGAGGCTGTAACGGAAAAGCTAACGTTAACTAGCATCCTCACAGGTCTCGCGTGATGAAGGAAATATAGAAACGACAATATTGGAACGAATTTATGGAACTGACACAAAAACCCAAGAGCAGATTTAAACCATAAAACTATTTAAAATCTACAAAACTGTTAAAAAATCATGAGCTGCAATTAAAAAAAACACTTTAATGTAATGAGGAATAGAAGTGATTTATTCAAACTTTTTACAGCTTAATTAACAGAAATAACCAAAAAAAAAAAGAAAAAAAAAGTGAGATAAATACTGACCCCGAAAAATATAGTTCAAACTTTCATATAAAATCCTTAAAACACCGTCAAAGGCCATGGATAAAATGATAAATAAACCAAAACATAAATATATCTGCTGTCTAGTTGAGTTTTACCGTTATATACCGTCTATATTTCCAACCTGTATAACTTCCGTCTTGTATCTCCGCGCACATTATGGCATAAATTTATATTTTCAAACTGCGAACATTCATTTAACTTGCTGTCTGCTGGTTTTCGACACATTTTCTATAGAACTTTTCAGAATAAACTCTTTTTTTTGCACTCCCAGCACGACGAAATGCTTCTTGAATAATAAATAAACAATACTTTTTAGTCCTTTTCTATAATTGGCTGTTGGCTTCTGTGTTTTGCGGTCCTCCAAGAAAACCCAATAATAATGACCGTGTTTGTAGATTGTGTGAAAATGGCCCCCAAACGAACGCCAAACGAACGCCCGCCGCAGAGGGCTCTTTCTGAAGTGAGCCTGCACAAATGGGGCAGTTAAAATTCAACCCGTGTGCCGCCTATGCATAGGTAATGGGTTTCGGATTGGGTTTTAGACAAAAAAGGTTAGCGCCCGGACGAACGCTTAAAGTTTACGCTGAGTGATGGTCGAAGGATGGATGTGTTGGCGCGTATTTATTTAGCTATTAAGTTGTCACTGTGGCTAAATGGTCGCTCACATAAATACGTTCCAAAAAGACGTTTCGAATGGGCAATGGCGGCGGGGATTAAGGAGGACGTCTTTGGTGCTTAGCGAACTTAGCTCGGTAATACACTGAAAGTTCCTCCAGGATTTTTTTTTAAACTAATCGCTGCTTTTTGGAATCTCACATTTTTATATAACGTTTTTCCACCTTCAAGTCGCTCAAAACGCTTTACGTGAAGGAACCGCTCGACCGATGATGTTTACGTCAAGAGTACGCGTTTATTGTCACGATTATCGCCTTTAACGATTACGTCACGATACGATAACGTTGCTGACAATTTAAAATGTTCTGAATACGAATCGTTAAAGAACTGTTAAAATCTTGTGCGTTTTCGTCAGTGAAAACGACTACGATCGAGCGAAGAACATTCTGGATGTGCAGGGCTGTCGACTGAAATATGGGGTCCCGGGGCAAGAAGTCGCACATGGGGCCCCCCTCTAATACACATTAATTGGAAAAGGGTCAAATTCTGGGCCCCCTAAATCCGGGACAACAGACCCCTTTGTCCCCCCCATCGACTCCCAAGTGGATAAGTTGTTTTTTTCTGCATATTCTGGTGAAATAACAGCGATTATCTTTGTCGGCGATTATCACGATTATATAAATTGTCCCGTGAACGATAATTGTCGACCCTTTTTATCACGATAAACGATATTACTGCTTATTGTCACATCCTGGGATTTAAGATCAGTAAGAGCTTTGGGTTTGGAGCAAAATTCAGACGTTGGTGTAAGATTTTGTGTGTGTGTGTGTGTTACTGCATTATTTAAAGTCTGTGTTGTTTATGTTCAAGAAATTAATGTTGAAAGTTGTTTTTGGTAAGACTAACTGAAATATAAGGATATATAACAATATAAGGAAGAAAATTTTTTGTTTGTTGAAAAGTTTTTTTTGTCATGTTGCCCGGTTTTAAGGTTTAAAATAAGTTTGAATTAACAGTATTGGCTAAACAACAATAAAAAACATCACTACGAAAATAGAATACGATACAAAAGGACACGGCTGCCAGCAAAGGTCACAAAGATAGTCAGATTATATTTTATTTTTATTTTATTCGAGCAGAAGTGTATCAGCACATCTCACAAATCTGTTCTCAAGCTCGAAAAGGAGTCGGAAGAAAAAAACATCAATTCCCACTGATATTCCGATATTCTGAGGGTTGAAGTGATTTAAATAACGCTTAATACAAACGCTGAAATCGTTTTGTGACGACAGCGAACTTTAAAAACCCAGAGGAGCTGCGTGTTTTATAGTTAAATCCGTTTGACTCTTCTCCCGGTTAAATCCAGTCTCTCTGTGTATTTGTACGAGCGATGAGCTTGTAAACTGTTTGAGACGTTAAATACAAGGTCACGTTACCTGAAGCTGCTTTGTGACACTTATTTGGTCTCATGGGGTAAACATCCGCCATTGAAAACCACGCCCCCTCGGTCGATGAAGGTGCGTCGTCCTTGTACGAGTCGTGGCGATACTTTTTCCATTAGCTCTGATTATAGTCTTTGCTATAACAGACTCACTGACTCCATACAATGATTAATTAATTGATTTTCATGTTTGCGCAGACGTCTTAATTAACCACGATTTTTTTTCCTGCCGTTTCCAAGGCTGCACTGTTTACATTTACGTTCTTATCTTTGTTTTTTTGTGTGTAACAGCGTTTATTGTGACACCGACGCCTCCCGCAGCTTTATAATCTCGCACAAATCTTTCCAAAACCGTCTTCATATCGGGATCGCGTGCTGCTGCGCTGGCTAAACTCTCTGGCGTTAGCTTGTCATGCTAGCGCAGAGTGATGTACTGTAATTTTGGTGGTGTCTGAATGTTGCCATGTCAGTAACTTGTGCAATTTTGAGCCCTCCTATGCCCAGCAGTAATAACGCCTGATAAAACCTCGGCTAGTCCCATCCGAAATGGCAACCCCGAGATAGTTTGCAAATAATCTGGTTGCTTTTTGAGCGGGGGCTGTGTGCGCGCGCCGTTCGCTCCGTCTGCTTCGCCACATGCAACGTTTGCCTTCCTGTTGCATTTTGCTTTTGTTTAAACGTGTCCTGTCAGTTTGGAAGCTATTCACGATAATTAGCCCAGAATTTGACGCGATGGCAGCGCGTGAATGAAGTTTTAGCACGACTCCTGAGCGTGTGCACACATTTTAGCTGCGCATGTGTGTTGTCGATTATCGTCCCAGATGTTCCTTATTAGCAGTTGTACAGTATGAAAGGGAATACGCTCCGAATGGGGTAGAGGCTTGAGCGCGTTTCTATAAAACCATCACATGTTTGGATATCACCCGTCAAATTTTGAGACGACGCAGCGAGATTTTGAGATGTTCATGATTATAAATTACTGACAACTTTCTTTTAAATCTTTATTCGTACAGCATGAAAAAGCTGTAGATTCTTTACCATAGACTCTATATATCAAGTGTCTCAAACTTAAGGCCCGGGGGCCAAATGCGGCCCGCGAGACGATATTTTGTGGCCCGCAGGACAATATGAAAGTTTAATGTTAGTGTGGCCTTACCATGTTCAGAGTAGAAGGTTCCACCAAATTGGTAAACCCCCAACACACGTATCACTCGAGCTGGGTACTCCCGTCACAAAAGATTCACAAATAAAAATGTATATCCATAAACTCCACAAGAATTGGCGTATTTCCTCATGTATGCTGAAAACGGCGATGACGTTTGAGAAAATTTTAACCAAGCTTTTTTGTGGAACCCAGACTCCTCCTGCGGCCCCCAGATCATCTGCTGTATATAAATAGACATGGCTAACATGCTAGCTGCCCAAATAAAGATCATTGAGGCTAGCAGTTGTAGCGGCTAATTTGGAGCAGAGTTTCATATTTGGAATTCTGACCACGAGTATCATAGCAACGAAAGAGCCAATCAGGAGCGAGGCTGTGGAAGGTAACGCCTCTTCTCGCCGACATCGTAAATTTAGCAGGGAGAGGGCGCTTAGCAACACTGTCAATCAAACCTGTTGCTAACGCTAGCAGTAACAACCTTGGTGAAAGAAGGCGCCTGGTTTGTCTGTTATTAATGTTCATATCTTGATTTACGGAAATAAAACTATGTAAACTGAACCGGAGTCGATGGAGCCGGGAGCGCGCCCAAGCTCACACGTGTTTGAAACCCGGCGGCTAGCACGTTAGCCAAGTCCTTTTATATATACAGTCTGTGTCGCTGGCAGCGCGGGGACACTTGCTTCGCTGTGACAACACCTGCGAAAGACGGCGAGCCGCAAGGGGAAAAAAAAAATGGTATTGTGACACTGGAAATCGTTATTAATTCAAAAAAATCAATTTCAGCCGACACCTCCGCCTGTTGAGAAGATTACTCCAGTAAATATGTCTTAGAGGTGAAAGTGCACGGCAACCTTTTATTTCAGAGCAGGGTTAGCGCGCAAGGAGCTGGAGACGAGCAGCCGTGTGTGAGCGGGACAATGGATGAAGAGAGTGTGAGGAGGAGGTGGGGGAGGTGGAGGAGGTGGGGAGGAGGGGTGTGGTGCGATAATGCGCGGAGGAGGCGAGAACTCAGCCATTCAGTGCATTTGTGAAGAGACTGATTGAAAAGCGAACCTCTCTTTTTGGCGTGGCGGTGCCGAGCTGCTCCCCCCGCTCCCCGCCGCTGACCCCACTGCTTAACCAGCCGCTCGGAGGTCAACCTATTCATTTCAACGGGCAACGCGGACCGCCGTGAGCCGCCGCGTCTGACCCCCGCGCCGGGATTAAACGCACGCTTCCATTGTGGCCTTATTTTTATGTTTTTTTAATGTATTTTTAGTCATCATTAATTAAATCGTGCTTTTATCAGATGGGCTGTGAGCTCGGGGAGAATCTAAAATGTGTTGCCACAGTAACTATGTCTGGCAAGAATGAAACATCACGCAATTACTACGAGGTTAATCAGGATTTGTTGCAGTAATGTTTTAGCAAACTGGGAATCTAGTACTGGTTTCCCATTCAAATTAACAGACAATTAGCGGTTGATGGCGCAGAAAGCAACAGAATGACTTTGGCTATTTATAGATGCAAACTCTGATGCTTTGATAATAAACGTTGTAGTGTGTCTGCCAGGCCTGCGGGGGGCACTGCAGCGTGTCCTTAGCACTGCAGGTATAAGACGAAACGAGGAGCAAAACGCAGAGCAGCTTTTAAACCAAAATGATTTCCCTCTGGCACGAAAAGACACGTCCAGCAGCGCGAAGAAGTACTGTGTTTTCCAGAGTACAAGTCGCTCTGGAGTATAAGTCGCACCAGCCAAAAAATACATAATAATGAAGAAAAAAACACATTAAAGTCACATCTGAGTATAAGTCGCACACTTATAGCCCCGAAAATACGGTACTCAGTTTTGTTACTTAAGTAAAAGTTAAGATACTGGAGTAAAAAAAAAACCTCAAGTAAAAGTATTAAAGTGCCTGTTTAAAAATGTACTTCAAGAGTAAAAAGTAAAAGTATTTTGTGCAGATTTTGTGTCTTTTAAATATGGTGATTTTGTGGTGATTCAAAACAACTGAATCAGTCCCATCTGTTTTTATGTTTTTATTTTTTTATTTTTGTTTTGCTCAGACTATGAACTTGATAAAAAATAAACCCTCAGCCTTTTCAGCAGGTCTCACACTATTAAAAATATTTGTACTTTTCAGTCGTGTTCACTATGTTTGAGAGCGAGTATTTGTACTTTCTCTTCATCTATATTTCTGAAGTAAAAGTACAAAGTAACACTCAGGCGCTGCAGTAAAGTACAGATAGTAAACTGCATTACCTTTAAACACTGACATCCAATATATTGCTGTTTTTAGTTTTTTTTTAATACATATATTTCCTAATAACGTTGTACAAGTTGCTAATAGCACAGTACGTTAGCTTGCGTTAGCGTGTGTTAGCTTGCACACTTGTAAGTCAATCGTCTCCAAAGCTAGTAGCTAAATTACTTGCAAATTAATGTGTAAAACGTGCTAATTCATGAGTCTGCTACCACAAAGCGAACAGTACACCATTATGAAATACGACGACGGAATTAAAAGTGCGGAACGTATCCTGTTACTGCGCGAGTCAAAAAAAAAAAAGCTTCCTCCAAACCAAATGAGTCCACTTCCCTCGCGCCGCTCTCCGCCGCTTCATACGAACATTAACCCGACCATTAGTTTTCCTGCCAAAGTTTGTTTGATGAATCGCAGACGCCATTAACAGATGAACACATAATGAACAGTGTCATTAGTGCGGCCCCTAAAGTTAAGGTTTGGTGCCACTGGAATAATCGCGGATGGTTTCCAGGCAGATTTCATTTTTAGCCCGACCGCGGAAATTCAAGCTTGGAAATCTAGACGGAGGCGAGTACTTTGGCTCTTTTTATTTATTTATTTATTATTTTTGAAGCACTTTGGCTCTTTATTACTATTTATTTATTATTTTTGAAGCACTTTGGCTCTTTTTATTACTATTTATTTATTATTTTTGAAGCACTTTGGCTCTTTTTATTACTATTTATTTATTATTTTTGAAGCACTTTGGCTCTTTATTACTATTTATTTATTATTTTTGAAGCACTTTGGCTCTTTATTACTATTTATTTATTATTTTTGAAGCACTTTGGCTCTTTATTACTATTTATTTATTATTTTTGAAGCACTTTGGCTCTTTATTACTATTTATTTATTATTTTTGAAGCACTTTGGCTCTTTTTATTTATTTATTTATTATTTTTGAAGCACTTTGGCTCTTTATTACTATTTATTTATTATTTTTGAAGCACTTTGGCTCTTTTTATTACTATTTATTTATTATTTTTGAAGCACTTTGGCTCTTTTTATTACTATTTATTTATTATTTTTGAAGCACTTTGGCTCTTTATTACTATTTATTTATTATTTTTGAAGCACTTTGGCTCTTTTTATTTATTTATTTATTATTTTTGAAGCACTTTGGCTCTTTATTACTATTTATTTATTATTTTTGAAGCACTTTGGCTCTTTTTATTACTATTATTTTTGAAGCACTTTGGCTCTTTTTATTACTATTTATTTATTATTTTTGAAGCACTTTGGCTCTTTTTATTACTATTTATTTATTATTTTTGAAGCACTTTGGCTCTTTATTACTATTTATTTATTATTTTTGAAGCACTTTGGCTCGTTTTTTTACTATTTATTCATTTTTTTAAGCCTGCCATGATAAATACTATTGACTTTATTGTGCCCCGCCCCCTTTCACCACTAAACGCTACTAAACCGCGACGTCTGTGTTTCGGCACGTCCGGTTAAACGAGAATCGGATTAATTTTTTATGGAGAAACTGGGACGTTGAGAAGTTTTGCCGCTAAAATCTGATATAAAGTCAGTTCTTTTGTGTAAAATGTTTAATGTTTATGTGGGAAACACTGCCCCCTTTCTGTGGGAGGCTGTAAAACGGCGCCGTTGTCACTATAGAACTTATTTTCAGTCAAGTCCTGGGTAACTTCCAGAATAAGATGCATTTTGACTTGTCGTTCAAACAGTTGATGGACGGAACAGTTATTTTTGGATCGCAGTCGTTTTCGTTTTACTGTTTTGTCGTTTTCTGTGCGTTTGTGTCGTCCAGAAAACGATTATGACTTTCAAAAAATATGAGCTTTAAGTCGTTTTCTGATGCTGTTCCCTCCTCAAAAAAACAGACCTGAAGTTGTGTTTTGTTTCATCCACACGTGTTCGAGTAAAGTCTGTTACATCTCCAAAGCTCAAAACGCTCTGTTCCACTTTGTGATGTCATCAAGTGGGAGTTTTCAGGTTAACGGCTCCTTTTTTTTACGTTTAGTTCAGTGGAGATTAGCGATTCCACAGCTGAAATTTTATCCAAATGATTGTAGAAATGAAGGCGTGTGGAGTTTGAGAGCACAGCGGCGCACTTCCTGTATCACATGATGACATCACAAGGTGGAACAGAGTGTTTTCTCAGCCTAAATCTGCAGGTTTGTGTGTTAAACGTGTGTGAATGAAATAAAAAAAACACAACTCCAGGTCTGTTTGTTAGACATTAGAGCACAGATCAGAGCGTCGTGTCATGTTTCCTCTTTAAAACGTGTTTTCGTGACCCGCCCGTGCACCTTTCCCTCGTTTCTTTTGGCCTGACACTAACCTGGTTGTTCAGTCTGGTTGTTTTTTGTTCTCTGCACTTTTTACTCGGCTTCTTTAGTGTCTCCTCTCTGTTTGGGCACGTCCATCTGCCCGCTGGCACTCCATCTTATCTGCGGCTTCGATCGTTTGGCCGGGATCCTCCGAACGCACCAACTGTTGTGCGCTCAGTGAAACGCGGAGGCATCGCACCTTTCAGACCTTTGGGACGTGACGAGTGTTTAGCTGCGGCGTTTTCAAAGGTTCCCGAGATTGGCCAGTGGAACAAGAACATGAGACTGAAAAGGCGTTTAATGTGGTTTGGTTTAAGAGGAGATGTGTCTGTGGGAGTGAACAGGTGGAGCCAAGGAGCAGCCTGTCGGGGGCGAGATGGAGTTTGAACTTTAAGAACGAAGAGACTGGATACTGAGTCCCACACCAGAGGCCTGGTCTGGTCCTGGTCTAGTCCTGGTCTTGTCCCGGTCTAGTCCCGGTCTAGTCCCGGTCTAGTCCCGGTCTAGTCCCGGTCTAGTCCCGGTCTAGTCCCGGTCTAGTCCCGGTCTAGTCCCGGTTTAGACCCGGTTTAGTCCTGGTTTAGTCCTGGTCTAGTCCTGGTCTAGTCCTGGTCTAGTCCTGGTCTAGTCCCGGTTTAGTCCCGGTTTAGTCCCGGTCTAGTCCCGGTCTAGTCCTGGTCTAGTCCTGGTTTAGTCCTGTAGCTCTACATTCTGGGCCCTGGACACAGATCCTCTCTGGGGCCCACACCACATATTTAATGAATAATCCACAGTCCAGTGTTTATGAGGGGCCCCTCTCTGCCCTGGGCCCCTCTCTGCCCTGGGCCCCTCTCTGCCCTGGGCACCGGGTGAACTGTGCACTTCACCCCCATCAGTCCAGCGCCCCTGGGTTTAGTATCGATTAGTATCAGAGTTTTGATTCTTTTTACACAATAATGAGAAGGTTTCAGGTTTGATTCTTGCAGTAACTTCACCTAAAGCCTCTGTGCCCTCCTCTGTGTCCTCCTCTGTGTCCTCCTGTGTCCTCCTGTGTCCTCCTCTGTGGGCTCCTCTGTGTCCTCCTCTGTGTCCTCCTCCTCTGTGTCCTCCTCTTGACTCTTGTACTCCTTCTTTGTGGAGTTGTTGACATCTGAAGCAGGAGACGCACAAACCAAATGGTCACAGTAAACGAAAAATAAAACCCATTTGTCCTGGACCTGCTGCTTTTAGTCGGTCAACATTTCATCAGCGCTGCAATGTACAGAAGTAAAAGTAGAAAAGTACTGCACTGAAGTATTTTTTTTATTAGTTTAAACCTGTGGAAAAGTCATGTTCAAACTAAAATATTCATAAAAAACAGCTGGAAAAAAACCCAAAACACGACATTTGAAGCTTTTCTAGATCTGAAAATCTACCGTAAATTTCGGATTATAAGCCGCTACTTTTTTTCCACGCTTTGAACCCTGCGGCTTTTACAGCAGTGCGGCTTATATATGGAATTTTACTGGATAACGGACCCTGGGGGGCGCTCTCTAGCTGTAAACGTAAAAGTGAGACAGACGTGGGGAAAGATTCTGCTCTGAAGAATTCACTAGTTTTGATTTTGAACGATCATTTTGCGCATCATGAAATGGATATGATGCAGTTTTTAAGATAAAGAAACAGAAAGGAAACAGAGCAGGGGTCGGCCTTTAACACGCACGCAAAGAGCCATTTGGACCCACTTTCCACATAAAATAAAACACTGGGAGCCGCAAATACTTTTTGACATCTAAAATGAAGATAACACTGTATAATAACAATAATGTAACGGAATAATGTAGGTTTTACTTTCACGGACAAGCCTTCTACACGTGGCAGATAAATATGGCAAAAACAACTTAAGTGCATTAAAAAAATACAACTCACCAAACCGCTGCATCATGCATCGCGCTGATTATGTGATTATGTCTACTCTACTCCGCAGTTTCTTTAAAAAAACAACAACAAAAAAACTCGTAGCGTATCGTTTAATCCCAGGTGTTTATTCTCCATGTGCCAAAGCAGTTTTGAAGGTTTCATTGCCTTATTTGCTTTTCCCGTATGTTACGCAGAGCGGACTCTGTGCGTGAGTCACCTGCAGCGACAAACCCAGATTTTAAGTAGGCATTGTCTGTTAAATTTATCTTTCTTTTTCTTGGAGGTCATAGTCTCTTCTTCTGGCTCCTCAGTTGTCCTTTTCCCCTTTGTTAAAAAGATCTCCAAAGACTTTTGTTTTGGCTCATTTTCACTCGCTTGTGGCTCTACTTTTGTGCGTCGTGTCTGATGTGTTATACGTGATACGTCACCGCGGAGACAAGAGCAGATAATATACTTGCTACTACATCAAATAGATTTCTGTGGCGATTTCCAGCAGGATTTTCATGATACATCTACGGACGAGCTTATTAGTGCGTCATTAGGGACGGGCCAAAGTTGCTCCTGACCCCTGTGCGCACAACGTCTGAAAATCAGGGCTCTTTACGCAGGACTGAGCTGTGTCTGTGTTAGTTCCCAAGCCACGCAGAGCCGCAGTATGAGGCGGAAAGAGGCGCATGCGGCTCCGGAGCCGCGAGTTGCCGACCCCTGAAATAGAGCCACTGCACGTAAGCTCGACATCAATGAATCCAACTTGGTCAATGTAAAAAGACGACAAAAGTTTTCAGAGGAAATAAAAGCAGATTTTCCGTGTTGGTGCAGCTTTATTTTCTAAACCTGCAGATGTGTTCATCCCGTGTTGTTGTCGTGTTGGTGCCAATTTTCAAGCACAGTTAAAAAAAAAGCGTGTCGGTGCACCGTCTTTCTGTGTAAATATCTCATGTTACAATATGAAAACCTGTGGCTTTTATTCAGGTGCGGCTTATATATGTACAAAATTGATTTTCTCTTCAAATTTAGCTGGTGCGGCTTATATCAAGGTGCGCTCTGTAGTCCGAAATTTACGGTATGTTAAATACTTTTACTTTTTACTTTTATACTTTTTTTCATGCAATACTTTTACTCGAGTACTTTTTTGCTCTGATATCTGCACGTCTACTTAAAGATGCACTATGTAACTTTACTGGTGGAGGGTCCGCCGCCTGCTCAGCTCTGTGATGCTTCCGCTTTACCAAAATGTTCCGCACTATGGCATTAAGCTTTAATATACATCTGTATCCAAAGAGCATTGAACAGGCGACAGCAGCAACGCCAAGGTACAGGTTTGTTCTGTGGAGAGGCGAGCCCACTGCCGTATGTGTCTGACGGGAGGAGCTAGCTCAACTGAAATTAGCGGTTTATATTAGCAGCCAAATGTAGCGTCTTTTTGTTGAGTTACAGATGCAAATTATAATTTTTTTGACTGAATCGCACCTGGATGACAAGATTACACAAACGCCGTATATTTAAAGTGTCATTTAGCAAAAGAAAAGTTACGTAATGCAGCTTTAAGTAAGGAAAATGGAGTTTTTCTTCCAGCGTCGCGTCTCACGTTACATGTAGAGTTTTAATAGTCTATATAAGTCCACGTTTTGAAACCCGAACTGGTGATCAGCGGCGACACCGAAACATCGTAAAACACGGAAACCCAACCGTCTATGTAACACGCGCGCTAATGCTAGTTATAAAACATTTCATTAGCCCCGTTAGCTCGCTCGTATAACGCAAAACCCGCTCGCTCCCGGCTACTTCTCCAAACGCCGGTCCGACCTACCGTACGGAGTAAGTTACCGAACAAATACGGGACGAAACATTCCCAGAGCCTAAAAACACGAGCTGCCGTTGTAAAAAGGACACAATTTGGCCCATGAGCCTCGGGTTTGACAAGTACGTGTTAAGATCTATTAAAACGTCGCAGAAACAAAACACAGCTGTGAAAACAAGCGGCGGCAGTGAGAGGCAGGAGTGAGTTTGATGAAGCGCTCAGTTTAGCGGCGCCGCATTTGTACCAGTTAACACTCTATAGCTCTTTGTAATACTTTGCATGTGTTGTTTTTTTTCTCGGAGTGTGTGAAAAAGTCTTAAACCGGGTTCTGAGACTCGGTAAGTCGCCGGGGGAGCGTGTCCATGTTGAAAAACAACTTTAATAGCGACGGGTTATGAAAATATTAGACTTTTAACTTTTGACATTAGTGGTTTTAAAGTGGGCAGGTCATTTACACTTCAGAACGCCTCCATGTTTCCTCTGGGGGAGTCGTTTTTTAGTTTTTTTAACCTGTCAGTGAGATTCTTTCAGAACCTTTTTAAACTTTACAAACCCAAATTTGACCCGTTTGACCGCTGCAAACTTTTGGATTTGCATTTTTGTCCAGTTGATTTTTATTTTTACAAGTTGTACAGTTGGAATGTTGGCTTCCCAGATAAAATATATAATAAAGATAATATTTAAATTAATTTATGCCATGGACACAATAAACCAAAATGTGATTATGCCCCTAAAACTGCTGTGGATAAATGGCAAAGACAGAAGTGATTTGTTCAACACTCACAGCTCAAATCCCAGTGTAGAAGAGAAAAATAACAACAAATATTCTCACTGGTGAAATAAAAAGTCTCCACGATAAATCCTGACCCCAAATGTTCCATCAAACACCTGGAGCTGAGTCGATGTCGTGATTATTGTTTAAACTTTAAATGAACGACACTTAATCAGCCTCATACAGCATGAAGAAACACGTAATTAATCATGAACACGACGTTAATTAAGACTGACTAAGGCGTCCTAACTGAAGTACTTAAAGAAATAGAGTTTAGGTCTGTGTTTATAGTTTTTTTTTATCTCGATTACGATACAAATATCTCGATATATTTTATGTGAACTCGCCCTTTCCCTTTGAGCTGAGGATGGTTCAGCAGAAAGAAAAGACACAGTTCTGCTCAGAATCTGTTTCTTCATCAACTCAAAATAATTGTCCCTCCAGACGTGTCCCACAAACACAGTCTGGAGTTTGAAGCATCGCTCAAGTAAATTTAGACGATAAACGATAAGATTGAGACGAATTTACATCGGCACGTTAGAGCCACATGAACATCTCACACTCTGAGGACTAAACCAGGACTAAACCAGGACTAAACCAGGACTAAACCAGGACTAAACCAGGACTAAACCAGGACTAAACCAGGACTAAACCAGAGACTAAACCAGAGACTAAACCAGGTCTGAACTAAGACTAAACCAGGTCTAAACCAGGACTAAACCAGGTCTAAACCAGGTCTAAACCAGGACTAAACCAGGTCTAAACCAGGTCTAAACCAGGACTAAACCAGGACTAAACCAGAGACTAAACCAGAGACTAAACCAGAGACTAAACCAGAGACTAAACCAGGACTAAACCAGGTCTAAACCAGGACTAAACCAGGTCTAAACCAGGTCTAAACCAGGACTAAACCAGGTCTAAACCAGGTCTAAACCAGGTCTAAACCAGGACTAAACCAGGACTAAACCAGGACTAAACCAGGTCTAAACCAGGTCTAAACCAGGACTAAACCAGGACTAAACCAGAGACTAAACCAGAGACTAAACCAGAGACTAAACCAGAGACTAAACCAGGACTAAACCAGGTCTAAACCAGGACTAAACCAGGTCTAAACCAGGTCTAAACCAGGACTAAACCAGGTCTAAACCAGGTCTAAACCAGGTCTAAACCAGGACTAAACCAGGACTAAACCAGGACTAAACCAGGACTAAACCAGGTCTAAACCAGGTCTAAACCAGGTCTAAACCAGGTCTAAACCAGGGCTAAACCAGGACTAAACTAGGACCAAACCAGGACCAAACCACGTCTAAACTAAGACTAAACCAAGTTTAGTCTTAGTTTAGTCTAAGACCAAACTAGGGCCAAACCAAGACCAAACTAAGACCAAACTAAGACCAAACTAAGACCAAACTAAGACCAAACTAAGACCAAACTAAGACCAAACTAAGACCAAACTAAGACCAAACTAAGACCAAACTAAGACCAAACTAGGACCAAACCAGGACTAAACTTCCTGTAGATGTGACTCAGGCCTCGATGTTTAAATCCAGGCTCAGTTCTGTTTTGCTCATGTGACTCAGAGTTTTATTCTTTTTTATCGTCCTACACGTTGGACGATAAGTGTCTCGTCTTTATGGTGACGGGCCTGTATCTCGCACACACGTCTCTGCTCGTCCAGCTTCAGTCTCCGCTCTCGTCCCGTTTCCGCAGCTTCGGCGAGTGACCGTGAGCTCCGCGTTAACCCGTCTTCCTCGTGTCATATCTCCTGACGGTCGCGACGAGAAACTCCGCTCTGAAGCCGCGTCGCCTTCGCGGGGCATCTCGCCGACGACAGGCGCTCTCCATCAGCGGCAGAGCGGGGGAAATGACATCACGTCCCTGCAGGGCGAGCGGCGAGCGGCGAGCTGTCAGCCATGTCATGACAAAAGAGTTCCCTGGGAGCATCTGGGTGAGCGAGGACAGCGGAGGAATGTTTGGCCCTCGTGTTTTCTTTGGAGTTCCTGTCTCCTCCACTTTTAGACCGTGCTCCATTTGTCTAAAGTACATTCTTCCAACTCCTGCCTTTCTTTTCTTTTCTTTCTTTTTTTTCCCGTCCCTCGTTTCGTTGCAGATTTAGGCCACGGGGGCGGGGCCTAAAGTTCTCCGAATTAGTCAGAAAGAGTGCAGGGCCGATAATTGAGTTGGCAGGATCCGCGTCGGGCGAGAGCAGCCAAAATCTATACACTTACTTCACAAGACAAATGGCTTAATTAAAACATGAGCGTCTAAATCATAACTGGGCTGTTTTGTCGTCATGGTTACTTAAAATATAAAGTTAATTTGAAGCAATTAGCGGCGTCGCTATAAAGCATGCACACGCAAATAAACTATTGGAAATTTAATGTTTTAACCACGGCGTCACAGAAAAGAAAAGGAAGTAACTTAAGCGTCAACTTGAAGGTCCTGGATTAAACAAAATGGAGTCTCAGGAGGTTTTAAGACGTTAACTCATCAAAAACAGACCTGGAGGTTTTGTTTTATTCACATGTTTGAGTCACACTGGTTTATATCTGCAGAGCTCAAAACGCTCTGTTCCACCTTGTGATGTCATCAAGTGGTAGTTTTCATTTTAACAGCTCCTTTTACCTTTAGTTCAGTTGTAGATTGTCAGTTATTCCAGGCCTGAAATGATCCAAATGATTCTAGTGAAGGTGTGTGGAGTTTAAAAACACAATGCAAATGTGTTATTAGTTTATTTGTACAGCACAATTCACACACAAGGTAATTCAAAGTGCTTTACAGAATATTATTTTTTTATTTTATTTTACTACTGTTATTTTATTTATTTACTTATTTACTCATTTATTTATTTTACTCAATATATTTATTTATATATTTATTTATTTTACTCAATATATTTTTTATTTATTTTACTCAATATATGTATATTTTTTAATTTATTTTACTTGATATATTTTTTATTTATTTTTTTTTACTCTATATTTTTTATTTATTTATTTTACTCAATATATTTTGTATTTATTTATTTTACTCATTTTTTTATTTAGTTATTTTACTTGCTATATTTATTTATTTATTTATGTGTGTATGTATGTATGTGTGGCAACTCCAGGACTGAAATGATCCACTGATTCTATAAATGAAGGTGTGTGGAGTTTAAAAACACAGTGGAGCACTTCCTGTATCACCACATGATGACATCACAAGGTGGAACAGAGTGTTTTCAGTTTGAGAGAAGAACTCAGTGTAAATCTGCAGGTTTGTGTCCAGGTCTGTGTGTGAGAATAACATAAAACGGTCCTTTTAAGTCTTTAATTTGTTTTTTGTCACTTTCAGATTTGTGCGGTTTACGTTTTGGAAATCGCTCGTAAAACAATATTGTGAGTTTATAACATATTTAGGAGTTAAAAGTTGCCGTCTCGCTCAAACTTTTGATCCAATAACATTTCGGGCTGTGCGGTTTTTGCAGTTTCTCAAAATTACAAAGTCAACGTCCCTCAGAGATCGATTGATCCAATTCCGTGGCGCTGTTTTGGAAATCGTTGTTATGGCGATATCAGTTGGGAGCGAGAAAGTTCCACAGTACTACTTGAATTTAAAATGCACTTGTCCAGACCAGGGACGTAACAACAAACAATAAAATCATTTATCGTGATAAAAGGGTCGACGATAATCATTCGTGGAACATTTTGTAGAATCGTAACAAAAATAATCGCCAAAAACAAAACTACTTATCCACAGTGGAGTCGACGGGACAGTGGGAACTTAGGGGGCCCAGAATTGCCCGCTTCCTATTAATTTGTATTACAGGGGGCCCACTTGAGGCTTATTGCCCTGGGTCCCCAAAGTTTCTGTTGACGGCCCTGCATATTCAGAAAATTATTAGTTAAAAGTTATAATAATTCATATCTTTTACATCCATACTTCTAAATGTGCCCCTCCTGAAGTTTTCATGGGACTGAAACCTCCTCAAGCCTCCTCCTCAAGCCTCCTCCCGAAGCCTCCTCCCGAAGCCTCCTCCCGAAGCCTCCTCCCGAAGCCTCCTCCTGAAGCGTCCTGAAGCCTCCTCAAGCCTCCTCCTGAAGTGTTCTGAAGCCTCCTGAAGCCTCCTGAAGCCTCCTGAAGCCTCCTCCTGAAGCCTCCTCCTGAAGCGTCCTCAAGCCTCCCAAAGCGTCCTGAAGTCTCCTGAAGTCTCCTGAAGTCTCCTGAAGTCTCCTGAAGTCTCCTGAAGTCTCCTGAAGTCTCCTGAAGTCTCCTCAAGCCTCCTCAAGCCTCCTCAAGCCTCCTCAAGCCTCCTCAAGCCTCCTCCCGAAGTGTCCTCAAGCCTCCTGAAGCCTCCTGAAGCCTCCTGAAGCCTCCTGAAGCCTCCTGAAGCCTCCTGAAGCCTCCTGAAATCTCCTGAAGCCTCCTGAAGCGTCCTGAAGTCTCCGGAAGCGTCCTGAAGTCTCCGGAAGCGTCCTGAAGCGTCCTGAAGCGTCCTGAAGTCTCCTGAAGTCTCCTGAAGTCTCCTGAAGTCTCCTGAAGTCTCCTGAAGTCTCCTGAAGTCTCCTGAAGTCTCCTGAAGCGTCCCGAAGTCTCCTGAAGTCTCCCGAAGTCTCCTGAAGCCTCCTGAAGCCTCCTGAAGTCTCCTGAAGTCTCCTGAAGTCTCCTGAAGTCTCCTGAAGCCTCCTGAAGCCTCCTGAAGCCTCCTGAAGCCTCCTGAAGCCTCCTGAAGCCTCCTGAAGCTCACGTCTTCCCATCATCCTGCGTCTCACTTTATATTCATGTATGCGCTCTTCATCGGGCCCCTTGTCGTCAATGACAATTCAAAATGAATTAACATTCCAAGGGCTTTATTTCGTCCCGCTCTAAGCCCTGTGCAGGAACTTCGGAACGCTGCCCCCGGAGGTCAGCGCGTACTCACCGCTTGTCAATCATCACCCCTGACCCCGCCCCCTCCCCTTGTTCGTTCCCTCCCTCCTCGCCACAGAAAAAAACTTCAACCAACCCGTCGTTTTTTTGGCCCGTTCCAGCTCCGTCAGAGGAGTTCCAGCCGCACACGTCTCCTCGTCGTTTAAACATGCGCCGCGTCTCAGTTTCACGCATTTGTTTTAATTACGTTTTAATCGCCGGACGTTTGCTTACTTCTATCGGACGCGTGTGAAGGATTTCGCCGCGGACCGTGGGCTTCCTCATTATCTGCGACGCGATGATGGATGCGTTCGCTCGGACAAAAGGAAAAGCAGATGTTGTGCGCGTTTTTGTACCGTTTTTTAACAACTTTGTGAGAAATAAACCTGGAATAAGAAGCGAAAACCTAAGGGATTTTGGAGTTTTATAAGAAAAAGCGTTAAACGAAGGGGGATGAGTGCGTTATTACTCAGCGGCGGCGTTCTGTTCTGGTCTATATTAAACGTGAGCTCATTAGATGGAGTGTAGGTGGTGACAGTCATAACCACTTTTCTAAAACGCGTCTGCCATGTTGGAACACGATCTACTTTGTCTGATTCCTGGACCCGTAACAACGAACCTTAAATCCCCAGATTAATATACGGCGAGCTGCTGTATATAATTCCAGCGCAGTCTCCACGGATTCTTCACTTACCTCTTTAAAATAATTTGAAGCTTGACAACAGCTCAACTCGCCCCCCGTAAACGCCATCCCTCGTCCCCGGTGTGATATTATGAAACATATGTCAGCCATCTTAATGTTAATCACTTAATCCTTTTATCTCCGTCCGATTCAGGCCAGAAATCCACCAAACAAAAACAGTTTAGGCAGACGAGCCGCGGCCCCGCTCGGCTTAAAGGGGAAAAGACGACGTGTTTCTCAGCGGGTGCGTTTGGGGTCTGGGGCTCCCGGGGTGGGGTTGGTTTAGTCGTGGTCGGTGGAGCGGCGCTGGTGAAGGTCACGATGGAGATGGGGCCACGCCGAGGCCACGCGATGAGGCGGAGTTAAAACTGGAGCGGAGTTTTGTTTTCAGACTCGTGGAAAGATCTGGACTTAAAATCTGAACTTTTAAAATGGCTGCGGATTAAAAAGCCATTATTTTTTACTTTATAAATGTGTTTGTATAAAAATACTGCTCTTTTGAACGTAGATTTTCAAGAGACTAACTGAAGATTTAAAGGTGTATTTACTTTAAACGGCCCAAATTCCACTGTTTTCTTCTGTTCTGATGTCGTTTCCTCGTCACACACAGACCTGGAGTTGTGTTTTGTTTCATTCTCACATGTTTAACACAAACTCTGCAGATTTAGGCTGAGTTCTTCTCTCAAACTGAAAACACTCTGTTCCACCTTGTGATGTCATCATGTGGTGATACAGGAAGTGCTCCACTGTGTTTTTATTTTATTTCATGAAGATCACACATGGTACAAACACATTTCCTCCAGTTCAAATATTGTATAAAACAATATTATTCAAAGTACGACTTACTTATATTTAAAAGTACTTTTCATAACTAAACCTAAAATGTTTTTTAGTCCCATCTCATTTTGGTAAATTAAAAAAGTAAAAAGGGAAGAACTAAACTGTTTACAACAACCAAGAGCTCAGGAAAAACAAAGAGTAAAGTGTAATAATCAGTGTATTTACATTGTACAATCAAATAAAATAAAATAATTCCTCACCTGAAATGGGGAAGTCATAAGAAAATCTGTTGTAATTGGGGGTATATACTTTTTTTTGTTGCTATTATTCCATTTTTTATTTATTTATTTATTTTTTAAACATTTTACAGCCCCCATCCCTCACTCAGACGAGCACCGGGTCAGAACAAGAACAGAAAAATATATATATATACATCCACACATCTATGTATGCAAACATATACACATATAAATACATTTAAAAAATATAACAAGTAAAATACATAAAAAATAATAATACTAATAAAAAAATATATTAATAGCCGTAGCTAAGTATGGTGAGCATAATAAATGGTAATATTGACGGAAAGCAATAATACGGACACAGACGTTGATCAGAAAAGTCAACAAACCACACAGAATATGCAATAAAAAAATAAAATAACAGTAGTAAAACTAAAAATAATAATAATAAACTTGTATTGCGTTTTTAAACTCCACACCTTCATTTCTAGAATCATTTGGATCATTTCAGCTCTAGAATTACCGCTAAAAGGAGCTGTTCACTTAAACTACCACTTGATGACATCACAAGGTGGAACAGAGCATTTTGAGCTTTGGAGATGTAACAGACGAATAATAAAGGAAACAAAACACAACCCCAGGTCTGTTTTAGACGAGGAAACGGCTTTAGAACGTGACTTAACGCTCTCAAAAGTCCATTTTTCGTACTGTCGCCCTTTGGAGTTATTACATTCAGTCACTGCCTCAAGTCCAACATTTAAAACGAATATTTCTTCATCTCGGTCCTGTCTCGGTTATAATTGATCGTGAAAAGATACAGGATGTTTTATTAAAATGTCCCGAGTTGAATAATTAAAAACACTTGTAGTCCAAACCTTGTCAGGGGCCCAAGAACCCGCCATTAAAGACGACGCAATCACATTACGGACAAATCCAGTTAGAGCTTTGACTTTTTATTTCCGTCGCGGCTCTAGTTCCTCGCGCTCGACGGGCCACGGGGGCGAAACCCGACCCCCCGCCCCCGTCGCCCCCCGACAGCGCGCAATCTCCTCCTGTCAGCCGTCATTAGGGTCCCCACGTGCCCCGGGCCTGCTCATATTCACCCGTGATAGATGACGGCGCGCGCGGGGAGCTAACGCCGCCGCCGCGCGTCTCTGGAGAGATCAGCCCAATATTGAACTTGGGCCTCCGCATTGTTTTAATTGAATTTGAAGCGCTTCCATTATGCTCTTTCAGTTCCCTTTTGTTTCAGCGGCGCCGCGTTCATATAAAGTTGTGGAGAAGTTTCAGAGGAGGAAGTGTTTTCTGTCGACTTTGATCAAACTTCAGAAATGACTCAGAGGCAGAGTTTTATCTTAAACAACTTCTGATCTTTTACGGTCTAGAAATGCAGCGTGACACGTTTACCGTCGTCTCGTACGTTTAAATAAATCAATTTTCCAACGTTAGCGCTAATAATGAGCTAATACCGCTCAATTAGCCTGATTTTAATTAATTTTGAATTCCTAATTAAGTAATTTGCTGATTAAATTGTTTATTTTTCAAAACGTAGTGTAACGTGGACCAAAGATGGAGCCACACAAAAGAATCAAGAACCAAAGACGAGTTTATTTATACAAGACAAGAGTTTTACAGAATAAAAAGACATTTAAAATCACAATACGACAAATCAAAACGTAAATAATCATCATAAAAGTGAAGAATAAAACTCAGATTCAGATGAACAGAACTGAGCCTGGATTTAAACATTGACCAACAGGAGAACAGGACTAAACTGGGACTGAACTGGGTCTAAACCAAGTCTGAACTAGGACTAAACCAGGTCTACATCAGGAGGCCAGTCCCTGAAGTCCTCCAGAGTGGTTTAGTCCCTGCTTTAGTCCTGGTTAAGTCTTGGTTTAGTCCCGGTTCAGTCCCTGGTTTAGTCCTGCTTTAGTCCCACTTTAGCCCTGGTTTAGTCCCCGTTTAGTCCCGGTTTAGTTCCGGTTTAGTCCCCGTTTAGTCCCTGCTTTAGTCCCGGTTTAGTTCCGGTTCAGTCCTGGTTTAGTCCTGGTTTAGTCCCAGTTCAGTCCCTGGTTTAGTCCTGGTTTAGTCCCAGTTTAGTTCCGGTTCAGTCCCTGGTTTAGTCCTGCTTTAGTCCCACTTTAGCCCTGGTTTAGTCCCTGTTTAGTCCCGGTTTAGTTCCGGTTTAGTCCCGGTTTAGTTCCGGTTTAGTCCTGCTTTAGTCCCGGTTTAGTCCCTGGTTTAGTCCCGGTTTAGTTCCGGTTTAGTTCCGGTTTAGTTCCGGTTTAGTCCTGCTTTAGTCCCGGTTTAGTCCCTGGTTTAGTTCCGGTTCAGTCCCTGGTTTAGTCCTGCTTTAGTCCCACTTTAGTCCCTGGTTTAGTCCCTGTTTAGTCCCGGTTTAGTTCCGGTTTAGTCCCGGTTTAGTTCCGGTTCAGTCCCTGGTTTAGTCCTGCTTTAGTCCCGGTTTAGTCCCTGGTTTAGTTCCGGTTCAGTCCCTGGTTTAGTCCTGCTTTAGTCCCACTTTAGTCCCTGGTTTAGTCCCTGTTTAGTCCCGGTTTAGTTCCGGTTTAGTCCTGCTTTAGTCCCGGTTTAGTCCCTGGTTTAGTCCCTGGTTTAGTCCCGGTTCAGTTTCGGTTCAGTCCTGGTTTAGAGTGTGGATGGTTCATGTGGGAGATGTTCTTTGGTGCTGGTCCAGAGCTGTGTTAAAGTCTCTGAGCCACAGACGCCACAGACCTGAGCCACAGACCTGAGCCACAGACCTGAGCCACAGACGCCACAGACCTGAGCCACAGACCTGAGCCACAGACCTGAGCCACAGGACACGTGTGTGAAGTACTTCCTGGTTCAGGTCCAAGGCGTTCCCCGTTTTCCCGTGATGCTGACGTGTCTAAACGTGGACAAACCAAACATCTGCACAGAGACTGAAGTGTGATTTTTGTCCTGTTTTCTTAGTTTCCTGGTTCTGTGCTCCGGCCTCACAAACCAAATCTTTGTCTAAGCCTTTTTTTTTTTAAACATAAGGAGTAAATATCCAAATCTCCAAAGCTCGTATTGTTCTAGTGTGAAACTCGACTGAAAAAGACTCGAGAACATTTCAAGTTTCACCAAAATACAGCAGTAATGAGGCGCACGGTCACGGAGGACACAAAGAGCTCGAGCGCAGAGGCAGCACCTTCCAATCGAGTCGTATCTGATCTGGACCAACGCCACCGCCACAAACGACGACCAGAACGACGACGAGAAAAAACACGAGAACAAACACGAGCGCAATTTATATGAAGCCACCCAAGTTTTACTGATAAATTATGAGCGAGCTTAACACGCGTTTCCTTGGCACATTCTGTCCCGCGCGGGGCCGGGGTGACCTCAAACCAAAATAAATACTCTCCGGTCTGTGCCAAGCTACGTGGAGCCGCGCTCGGCTAGCACTGTAGCATCGTAAAAGTCAAAACGTTAGCGGGTCGTGTGTTTTAAAGGTCCGATATCACGCAAAAGTGACTCTGTGAGCGTTAAGTCGTGTTATATGTTGTTACGCATCAAAAACAGACCTGGAGTTGTGTTTTGTTTCATTCACATGTTTGAGTCACATTTTATTATTAGTCTGTGACATCTACAAAGCTCAAAATGCGACGTTCCACCTTGTGATGTCATCGAGTGGTAGTTTTCAAGTTAACTCCTCCTTTTACCTTTAGTTCAGTCGAGATAAGAGACGACTCCAGGACTGAAATGATCCAAATGATTCTAGTGAAGGTGGAGTTTAAAAACACAGTGGAGCACTTCCTGTATCACCACATGATGACATCACAAGGTGGAACAGAGTGTTTTTTTCAGTTTGAGAGAAGAACTCAAACGTGTGAATGAATCAAAACACAACTCCAGTTTTGTGATGAAGAAACATTAGAACGGATCAGAAAACGTCGTAATCCGAGTGCTTTAATATCTTCTTCAATTATTAGCTCGTATGCTAATGTGAAAGCTTCCCATGTTCCTCCAGTTTTCCAAAAATACCCGAACAGCAGCAGGAGCGGCGGCGGCGGCAGCGGCGCATTAGCCCGGCCCAGGGAGCGATCAGGCCCGACCGCTCCGCCGCTCAAATTTAGGTTCATTATGAAATAATCATGGTAGTTGACGCGCAACGACGCAGAAGAGGAAGCGTTCAGTCCCTGTGTGTGTGTGTGTGTGTGTGTGTGTGTGTGTGTGTGTGCGCGCCGCCATCGTGTGTGCGGCGGCGACAACACATGGCGTAACGGGCACGGGGGAATAAACAGGAGCGTGTGGGCGCATAAATTGAGTTGCTTTCCTCGTGTTTGTGCGCCGTATCCGCCGATATATGTTTACACAGGCCGCCGCGCTAGCTAGCACGCTAAAGGTCACCTCAGTACAGTGCGGAGGACGAGTTGTGTAAGAGTGATGGGTCATGGATTTAGGAAGGAATCTGCTCCTTTTGAATAAATGAAGAGGAGGAGGAGAGGAAGAAGAGAGGGAAAGGATATGAAGGGGAGAAGAGGAGAGGGAGAGGATGGAAAGAGGAGAGGAAGAAGAAGAGAGATAGTGGAGAGGATGAGGAGAGGAAGAGAACACAGAGGGAAGAGCAGAAGAAAAGAATGAGGAGAAGGAGAGAGAAAGAGGAGAAGAATAGGGGAGGAAGGGGAGAACAAGAAGAGTAGAAGAAGAGGTGTGAAAGAGGGAGATCAGGAGAGGAAGAAGAGAGAAAGGAGAGGAAGAGCAGAGGGGGCTGAGATCTGAAATGAGTGACTGACTCTTCAAAGCTCCATGTGGCAGATGTGTGAAGTGAACGACTGGAATCTACAGGAACGAACACAGGAGTGAGGCAGGTCAGGAGTGTGGAGTGAGGCGGGTCAGGAGTGAGACGGGTCAGGAGTGTGGAGTGAGGCGGGTCAGGAGTGAGACGGGTCAGGAGTGTGGAGTGAGGCGGGTCAGGACTTTTTTCACAAATATCAGACCAGAGGGAGTTTTACAGACGGTGAAGATGACACTAGCATGCTAACATGCACTTCCTGATTACCGGACAATAGAATTCTCGTAGACGCAGACGACACAGACTGGACTTAACCTCAAGAGCTGCTTCTACAATATATATATGTAGTAATAACCGCAAGTCGGGTTCAGGGCCGTTACATTTGATCTGCTCATGGCTTTTTATTCAGTAAAAATAAAATAAAATAAAAAATTAAGGGAAAAATAAATACATAACTAAATAAATAATAAAAATAAATAAATGGAAATAAATAAATGAAAATAAATTAAATCAATGAATAAAAAATAAAAGGAAAAAATCGACAAAGAAATAAAATATAAATAAATACAAATAATATTTTTTACTAGTACTGATTGTGACGCTTGTTTATTCCACGTCTTCATAAAAATCGAGCTGTTTGTTTGTCGTCTGTTCTCACATACGTCTCTTCACTTGTCAGAAAAGCATCACTCCGTCTCCTGCATAATTCAGACTCAAATCAAAAAAGAAACGGCACTTAACCCAATAATGCGACAGGCTCGTGGCATCTTTGTCGTTTTCTCTTTCAATTTCTCTTCACTCGACGATGTGCTGTCAATCATAAACCATCAGGCCTGTGGATTGATGTTGATATAAAAACACAAACTGAGCTGTGCCGTTCCAGACTAAACCCGTCATTAGCCCTTGTTGCACACGGCATTAGCATCTGGCGTTAGCATCCACATATGACACCGTATCCTCTGCGTGTTTGATTTCTGTAAGCTGCTTATCTGTCTGCCAAGTGCGGACGTAACCTTTTTTTTTTATATTTTCCCTCCCCAGACGAGCAGCCGGGCGTTTTTCGCTCCTGATACGACACAAAAGTAGTTCAGCGCCGTCGTGTTTCTAATGGCGTCTCACCGTGTTACCGGGGCGTCTGTCTCTTTTGTCCCACTGGGGCGGTGGGAGTAAATAGTGCAATGTAAATATGGGACTGGGATGAGTTTGGCGAAGCCGTTTGTTGTGTCCTCGCACTTTTAGATTGAGATTAGATTTAGATTTTTTGTTGTAATTTTTGTGAAACTTTAGGCGACTCAAAAGGGCCGTCTATGTTTTAATGTTTCCTCATCACACACAGACCTGGAGTTGTGTTTTGTTTCATTCACACATGTTTAACACAAACAAACTCTGCAGATTTAGGCTGAGTTCTTCTGTCAAACTGAAAGAAAACACTCTGTTCCACCTTGTGATGTCATCATGTGATACAGGAAGTGCTCCACTGTGTTTTTAAACTCCACCTTCACTAGACTCATTTGGATCATTTCAGGAATCCTGGAATTGTCACTTATCTCGACTGAACTAAAAGTAAAAGGATCTGTTCACTTGAAAATTCCCACTTGATGACATCACAAGGTGGAACGTCGCATTTTGATCTTTGTAGATGTTACAGACTAATACTGACTCAAACATGTGTGAATGAAACAAAACACAACTCCAGGTCTGTTTTTGAGGAGGAAACACTATTATAACATGGATTAAAGCGACACAAGTTAGTTTTGTGTGATACAGGAGCTTTTAAAGATGCTCCGTTCCACCTTGTGATGTCATCAAGTGGAAGTTTTCAAGTGAACAGCTCCTTTTACCTTTAGTTCAGTCGAGATAAGTGGCAATTCCAGGATTCCTGAAATGATCCAAATGAGTCTAGTGAAGGTGGATTTTAAAAACACAGTGGAGCACTTCCTGTATCGCCACATGATGACATCACAAGGTGGAACAGAGTGTTTTCAGTTTGAGAGAAGAACTCAGCCTAAATCTGCAGAGTTTGTTTGTGTGTTAAACATGTGAGAATGAAACAAAACACAACTCCAGGTCTGTGTGTGACGAGGAAACATTAGAACATGGATTAAAGCTACAAGAGTCAGTTTTGTGTGATACAGGAGCTTTTAAAGTCACACTGTGTAACTTTACCGGTTGGGACATATCCATATCTACATCCATCTGGCATTTATTCATTTACATGTTATTTTAAGTGTACAAAACACCTTAAAAAGAAGCGTTATTACAGTAAAGGGACTTGCCTGTCCACAGATCTGACCTGGAACCTCGTAGACATAAGTCGTGTCCCAATTTAACGGCTGCACCTTCGAACGACCCGGCCGACGGAGGGTGCTACTCTGTCGACCGCAAAGACCGCAAAGAAACGGGACAGACCTACGCCACGGAATGTACGTCAGCCGCTGTCGTTACGTCGCTTACGTTACTCAGATGTAAGCTTCATTCACAGCCGATCTCCATGGAAACACAGGGCACGTTTGTCGGCCGCGTTCGGTGCGTGAAATGAGACGGGCCTCGTTGCGCCGGAAGTGACGTAACTGTCTTTCAGAACGCAGCCGCCGAAGTCACGAGTCACACCGCTCCATGTGCCACACCGCAGGACGTTCAAGGAGATCGATAAAATCTCCAGAGACGAGACTTTGAACCAAAAAAGTGACATATTGCAACTTTAATAAACGCCTTGTTGAACTGATGTGACATTTCCACATCACGAGTTCCACCGGCGCTTCCGAAAGTCCCTCAGAAAAACGCCGCACGAAACGCTCTTTGGCCTCGCGTTGATCTGAAGTGAAATGTAAAATGGCGGCGATCATGAAGTTCAACATTTAAAATTTTGATTAGGCCCGACCGAATCCCCGCTCGCCCTGACGCTCGCCACGACGAGGAACACGGAGTTCTTAGTCTGGCCGATGTCCGTCTTTGTCCAGAGACTTCGCCAAACGACCCATTTGTGAATAAGTAATGAAATGGCGCCATGTGTTTACTATTTGCATGTTCGAATGTTCCATTGGACTGAACGTCGCCAAAAGAAAATCAGAGAGAAATCCAACTAAAGTTTTGTAATAACTGTCCTCATGTTCTACGCCGATCAGGGCTGGAGAAAATCTACTTATGCACGAAATACTTTTACTTTTTACTCTTGAAGTACATTTTTAAACAGGTACTTTAATACTTTTACATATTTTGAGGTCGTCAAATGTCGTGATAAACCGTCAGACTTTTCACTTTTCACACATACTTCTACTTTTTAGTTGGTTTAGTTGGTCCTCGAGGTTTTTCTTTTTCCAACAGTTTTTTTTTTTTTTTGCCGAGAAGGAGGATTTAAAGGCAGGGGGCGCTCTGGTTCCTGCAGGAGGAGGGTCTAAGGACAGGGGGCGCTGTGGGACACTTCTCCATTTGTTTGTCTGTTTGTTTCCTTGTCGATTTTCAAACTTTCTCTCGGTTAAATCTACGATCACGTTCAGCGATAAGTTTTTCCTCGTTTACCTTCACGACTCGCTCTGATTGGTCCATCCAAACCAAACTGGGAGGAGCTTAAACCAAATGAAATATTTTAACTGTTTTGTGACGTTATAAACTCGATAAAACCAAAAGTAAACGTCTTAAATGTCTTTGTTTCGTTCCAGATGAGAAGATGACTGCTGATGCTCGCCGGAGGACCACTGATCGCTGACATCGCTCTTCCTCCTCCTCCTCCTCATCCTCACTGTGTTCTGCGTTAGCGTTAGCCTTCATTAGCATACGACGCACAATGGCCTCTGCTCTGTGGAGGTGTCCGCCGCCCCGCTGCCTCCTCCTCCTCCTCCTCCTCCTCCTCTGCTTTCCCTCCTCACAAGGTACGTGACCGCGGGAAGAGCTCGTTTTTATTCTTACTCTTCCTCTTCAGTCGTGGCGTTCTGTGTTTGAGGATGTGTTTATTTATCGTGTTATGAAAAGAGTTAATTAGCTCTTGGACAGAAGTGAAGACGTGTCGGAGTTTGTGAGTTTGTTTCGGAGTAAATTTAAATACTGACCGTAGAGTGAGACCTCCAGAGGAATAGAATCATTTTTCAATTCCATGTTTCATTATTATTTCTTCTTGAATAGTTGTGCATAAAGAACAACATCCACATCCACAACGCTAAAGTGGAAGATGTGGATGTGGAATTAAGATTCTGCCGATACGATATACGCCACGATACAATACATGTGTCGATACGGTGCTTTTTCAATTCGGCTCGATACGGTTCAGTGAAAAACATAGACTTTCAATCCCATTTTCACTAAAAATAAACATTAATGGTGCGTTTATCTTCCATTTATTGAAGATGAATGAACATAAAGTGCATTTTTAGCGCATTTTGCTAAATAAAACCACACATCAGACTGTTTCACTGGTCAATATGATTCACCCACAGTTTATACGAGCTCCACATTTACATTTACACAGAGACATGTGCAGTTTAGCGACTCTGATCACAACATATCGACTAAAACAACTGACGCTAAAGGTTTTTGTTAAACCAAAGTTAATATGAAATAAACCTGTTTAATCAACACAACAGCGAATCACATATCAGATGTTCTGCATAAACAAGTTTCTTTCCTCTACACAAGTCACATTGTTGTTGTGCTATATACAAAAAACAAACATCGATACAGCAGAGAGCGATATCGATACTGTAACATTAAATTAAACAATACGACATTTCAATATTCAGATATTTTTGTCCACCCAAACAGCTACAGCCGCACATTTCAGTTCTCTGCAGAAAGAGACGAACCATCTACAACCACAGACTGTTTATATAAATGGACATGGCTAACCTGCTAGCAAACACGTCCAAACAGGAAGTGATCATGGGCGCACTTCCTGCTCCATCGACTCATCGGACTCGTCATTTTGCTCTTAAATGTTCATACTAAACCTCTACATAATCCTGGGGTTCTTTTTTTTTTTTTTTTTTTTTTTTTTTTTTTTTGTTATTTTGAGTTTATTTATTATTATTATTTTTTTGTTATTCCAAGGCTTTAAAAAAAAATAATAATAATTTCTGTTATTTTTAGTTTTATTTTCTTTATTTTCTGTTATTTTGAGTTTATTTTTTGTTACTTTGAGGTTTTTGAGGTGTTTTTAGTTTTTTTTTGTTTTGTTTTTTTTATATTTTTTTTGTTATTTTGACTCTTTTTTTTGTTTTTTAAACTGTCCTCTCTCTGTCTCTGCTGCTTCAGACTCATTCTGGTCTTAAATGTTCGTATTAACCCTCTACATGATCCTGGGGTTTTTATTTCACTATTGTGTCTGTAAATCAAGATATGAACATTAATAACAGACAAATCAGGTCCTTCTTTCCCCGAGGTCGCTCCTGTTAGCGTTAGCAACAGGTTTGATTGACGGCGTTGCTAAGCGCCCGCTCCTGTTTAGGCAGGAAGAGGCGTTACCTTCAGTGGTTAGCCGCTATACCTGCTAGCCTCGACGAGCTTCGTTTGACGTCTTACTAACCGTTAGCATGTAGCTTGTAGCATGTAGCCGTTAATCTGGGATAGAATTTTCACCCAAGTTTCCACAGATTTACTTATTTATTTCTGTGTTTATTTCTGTTTCTGCCCGTCGCCGTACCTGCCTCGTGCACCGGGCCCGAGCGCGACGGCAGATGCGGAGCCGCCGATGTCTGTCGGTGTTGTTTTAATTGTTCGCCATGACAACCATGAGCTTCCATCTCTCAGTTTGGATCAGCACATTCGCAGTAATTACAAGTATTGTCACAAAACACTCCGTCTGTTACTCGCTCGTCAAAACCCGCGATGCCGCCGTGTCGTTTTAATGATTATGATTACGTTTTTTTCCCTCTTTTTTCTGAGCCATTGTCCCGCGAAACAAAGTAACCCAAAATCAGACGTCGAAGCTCCAACTTTTTGATTATACTCAGCCGTCGCCGCGCATTATTTTAAGGGATCCCTTTTCAGTTTGGACGGCGTCTCGTTCTGGCTCTGGCTGTTTTTGTTCTGTGATAGATTTGGCTCCGGATTTTATTTTAAACATGACTGCGCTGTGCCGTTTGATGGATTGCTCCGGAGCGGGCCGTCCCATTAGCTTTCAAGCCGCGTATTTTTGTGCATTAGGAATTTTCAATAATACGGAAGAGACCAAATGTTAGCGAGGGATTTGAGGAATAGTTTTTTGATTTGGCCTGGTCTGAATAGTCCCATTGAATTGATTTAGAAATGCAGAAAGTTGTGGTGTCGGCTTTTGCTTGATGGGAGCGCTCTTACGCCAGAGAATACACATTTCTGTCAATAGAAAAAGAGTTCAGGTTTGGATGAAATAAGTATCTGATCCGATTAAGGCTGAAGACGTGCCCTGCTGATCGATTACGTGACGAAAATGGCGGCGAAAACTCACAAAACGATTAAATGTGACCATGTGTCTGACCCAAACTGCACTCACACGACGACCACACACAAGATCACGCAAAAAACTGATATTTTTTTTACTAGAAATGGACATATCTGAGTTTTTTCATGTCCGATACCGATATCGATGGTTTAGAATCGAGTGAAACCTGTGACCGATAAGTTCTGCCCATATTTTTGGGGTTGATTTTTTATTTTATTTTGTGAGCTGTGGAGTCGTGTTCTGCTCAAATTCAGTTTTATTTTTATGTTTTACGCAGCAGATCAGACAAAATGATACCTGCCTGAGCTGGAGATTTGACGCCGATACCTGATACGATACTGGTTATGATATCAGCGCCGATATCGAACATTTTGATGGATTGATATCGGCTTCCAAGTGATGTGTTCAGCCGATATTAATTTATAAATTCTAAATTGGTGTAAAGCGACTGAACTGAAGACGCTTTACCGACCAGTTTTCACATCGAGTTTAATGATATTTAAAAAAAACATTTAAATTTTCGTCGGATCAAAACGTCTCGTGTTCTGTTAGAAAACGTTTGGGTCGTTTTTGTGTTTAAAGATGCATCTCCAAACGATATTTCTGTAAATCTCTAATGTACAGAAAAGTGAGTTAACTCTTTATAAATGATCAGGAAACGGTGGATTTTTGTCGTGTTTGTCCAGTTCTGTCTGTTTTTCGCTCGTCGCCGTTTCTATTCGTTTAAATCACTAAAATTGAAAATAAATAATCGTCATCCACTAAATAAATAACTAAAACACACAGCTCTAGATTTTCTCCACCTCCCGCTCACCTGGGGCTGGTCCTGCCTCCGCCCACCGTCTACATCCAGGGTCTCTCCACCCGAGGCGTCTACATCCAGGGTCTCTTTTCGGGGCCTCTCCACCCAGGGCCTTCCCATCTGGGGCCTCTCTATTCACGGTCTCCACCCAGGGCCTTTCAACTCAGGGCTTCTCCACCCAGCACCGACATCCAGGGCCTTCCCATCCAGGGCCTCTCCATCCGAGGTCTCCACCCAGCGCCCCCACCTGACGCTGACCTCATGTCGTGTAATCTCGTGGTCGTTTTCACCTGAAACCGTCCCGTCCTTTCAAACGCTCGAGCTCACAGTCTCCCGTCTCTCGATTCTTTTGGTCAGCGAGAAAAACTGAGAGTCCGAGCTCACTATCGACAAAAGAAGTCAATTTGCTCAAAATCAAACGGAGCCGCTGCAAAGATGAAAAGGCAAAATCATTTACGCTGCATAATTCTGTTTATTTCAGCGATTTTATAACAAGACGATTAAAAGTCCAAAAATGACACAAAATGGACTTTTATGAGGTTAAAACCACCAAAAACAGACCTGGAGCTGTGTTTTTTCATTCATTAACATTTTATTCTTAGTTTGTAACATCTCCACAGATCAAAACGCTCTGTTCCACCTTGTGATGTCATCAAGTGGTCGTATTCAAGTGAACAGCTCCTTTATTTAACCTTTAGTTCAGTTGAGATAAGTGGCAACTCCAGAAGCTGAAATGATTCAAATGATTCTATAAATGAAGGTGTGTGGAGTTTAAAAACACAGTGGAGCACTTCCTGTATCACCACATGATGACATCACAAGGTGGAACAGAGAGTTTTCAGTTTGAGAGAAGAACTCAGCCTAAATCTGCAGAGTTTTTTGTGCATTAAACATGTGAATGAAACAAAAAAAACACAACTCCAGGTCTGTTTTTGATGCGGAAATGACATTAGAACAGATCGGAAAATGACTTTCTAGAGGACGAGTCAGGTTTGTGGAGACGTGACCCTTCTCTGAGCGTTTCTTCGTGTTTTTCAGTTCAATAAACACAAGCAAAACGAAGAAAACAAACTGTTATTTGGCTAAAGAGTTGCTTGCAGTGGCTTTTACGTGTTTGTGTTTCCCGTTCGTATTATCCACGCTCCATTTCTCATCCCTGTGCCAATATTATATAACCCGACTATAAAAACCCACTTCCTGCGCCCGAACTAGGTCACTCAGGTATCGTACGGGTTTTATTTTATCTTGAGACGCTTCCAACGCCCAGTCTGCACAAATGAAAGAGACCGGCCCGTTTTCAGCACGGAGACGCCAGCAAACGCAGGTGTGAATGGACTCGTCTTATCTCCGTCTTTACGCTGAAGAAAAACGCCACATTGTCCACATTTTCGGCCTTTTCTGTTCAAATGCCCCAGAATGAGCCTTTATATCCGCGCGCCGCACAAAGGGATGTATAAAAACGCTTTCTTTTTTCTGTTTTATATTTCCGTCGTAACTGTAAGAGAAGGATTAGCGTCTGTTTGTTCAGCTTGGAGTGAGGCTAAACATACAACACAATGGGAACTTTTAGATCCTGCACTACACTACACAGCTCCCCCTGCTGAGTTAAATTCTAAATATGAGCGTTTGTCAGAGTTGGATCGTGTTTAATTGTTCGTTAAGCCAATTTACACTGGGTTTGACAGTTTTCTTTTAATGTTTTAATGTGGATAAGTTAACGTTTGTATTTTAGCGCTGTGTTGGCGAATAAAAACATGAAAGTCGTTTACGCTTTTAGAATGATCTTTACAGCAGTGTTTCCCAAACTGAGGCACCGCGTTGGGAGTAAACCGTGTAAAGGTGTGAAGCTCATCGAGGCCGGAGCAGTTACAGCGGCGAATTCAGTGCTGAGTTTAATATTTGGAATTCCGACTAAGTTTCATAGCAACCAAAGAGCCAATCAGGAGCGAGGCTGTTGGAGCGGGCGCTTAGCAACGCTGTCAATCAAACCTGTTGCTAACACTAGGAGTGACCTCGGGGAAAGAAGGCGCCTGATTTGTCTGTTACAGCCTTTAGCGTCCTGATTGGCTGTCGGACTGTAGACCATTGTGTCGTGCGTCCTGATTGGCTGTTGGACTGTAGACCATTGTGTCGTGCGTCCTGATTGGCTGTTGGACTGTAGACCATTGTGTCGTGCGTCCTGATTGGCTGTTGGACTGTAGACCATTGTCCATCAGTCTCCTCCGTGCCGTGTCTCCTGTCCAGTACAGAATGTGTTCAGACAAATTTACATAAACGTTGGATCTCAGTGTGACTCTGAAGTGCTGTACGTTTGCAATTTGTTTTCTCCCCGACAAAACCCACAATGTCGATGAAACGTTCTGCACCGACAAAGACGCCTACGAAGGTTTGAACTTTGAGAGAGTTTAAACGAGAGAGAAATGTGAGAAAATGTTAACGCCTGTGTGAGAAAAGTGTATAAAGTGTGTGGTGAGGGGTTTTACAGACAAAAACAGAGAGAATAATGTAAAAAATAAAGATGATACTTCACGGATTTTGACTATTATGGGATATTTTTAGAACGTAAAAACCCCAGGATCATGTAGAGGGTTAATACATTTAAGACCAAAATGAGTCTGAAGCAGCAGAGACAGACTCGGTTGAGTCCAGGTCGCGCCTCTGATCACTTCCTGTTTGTACCGCGGCGCTAGCAGGTTAGCTCTGTCCGTTTATACGTCCAGTCTGTGGATTATTATTATTATTTTGAAAACTGACACGTGGGGCCTGATCTACGTTGCGGCGCACAGCTGGGGTCGTCCATGTTGCTCTATGTCCTGTTTATGTTTGTCTGTTTTGACTCGTCCTACATTATAACCGCGGGACGTCGTTGCGTCGTATGAAAACGAGGCCCACGCGGCTCTGGGCCTCACTCTGAAACACAATACAGTGAATATGACATGTTTAAAGTTCTCTAGTGTGTATTTACACACACTGGTCCCATTAAAACACTGATATTAACTGTAAAACTATAAAAGTATTGGAAAAATCGTGGGTTTGACGGACAGGAGAGCGCCAAGAGTTAAAATAAAACACATGAGAGCACAGTCTGTGCGTAAACGAGTAAATATTCCCCAATAATTTGTGTGTCAGACTCTTGTAATTGAATTATTTATGTATTTGTTTATTTATTTATTTGTTTTTTTGTTTGTTTATTTGTGTATTTATTTATTCACTTATTCATTCATTTATTAATTAATGAATGAATAAGTGAATAATTTATTCACTTATTTATTCATTCATATATTCATTTATTTACTTACTTATTCATTCATTTATTTATTTATTCATGTATTTATTCATTTATTTATTTATTCATTTATTCATTCATTCATTTATTCATTTATTTATTTATACATACAGGGGAGCTCTTGGTCTGTTTTTTCATGTTCATCCTGTTTAAAATCGAGACAAACAGATAAACTCAGTGAACGGGGCTGAAGTCGTCTGTATAAACATCGTGTGTTGGACATGGGACATTTTATTGTATTTTCGTACTAATTTTCTTGATTAACTGTTAAATGTTGTAATGAAAAGTGTGTTTTCTGTGTGTTCACCTGCTCTGGGTCTGCAGAGGGAAATCAGCAGCAGGAGCTAAATCTGACACAAATCATCTTCTCTTTTGTGAGATGAATGCATTTGTTCACGGTCCCTGACAAAGAAAGAAAGAACGAAAGAAATAAAGTAAACGAGTCCATATGAAACGTTAAAAACAGGTGCAGGCGTGTGAATAAAAGTTACATAACATTTAAACGCAACATTGAAAACACAGCCACGACGCAGAACTAATGCAGTCTGGGTTTGTAATGTTTATTTTTTTATTTTTTTTATTATTTATTATTATTTTTATTATTATTTTTTGTTTATTTTTTATTTTTATTATTTATTATTATTATTTATTTATTTATTTATTTTTTAAATTTATTTATTATATGTTATATTTGATTTAGTTCATAAATTATTATCTTAAATTGTAATAACTTGGCGGCGTAATGTGAGGACGGAGCGAGCGGTGGCCGTGTGTCGTTTTTGTGCGTTTGCTGTGGTCAGATTGGGCCTTTTGTCTTAATTCGATGAGATTTTGGATTATTCGGAGCGACGTGTTTTGAAATAACCACAGATTTTCTCTCGTAGCGGTTACGTAATGTTCGCAGACATTATCTCGTCGTGCGTCGCGGTCGGGGGCGTTCGTCCAGGACTCTCAGGGGAAACACGACTACACAAAGTTTGGGGACCACAGATCGACGGAACAAACGCGATTCTGCAGAAATGAACTGAGATACAGGGAGTTTAATGCTGCACTGTGTAACTTTTCAGATGGAAGTGCGCCACCTGCTGTTTCCATGGAGATGTGTTCACTTTGTTAGAGGAGCTGCAATGTGTTTTTTTCTTTATTTTGCGAAGTAAACAGAAGCAAAACGAGTCTCGGGCTCGACTGCGACCAGCTAAAATACAGATGGACCAATCAGAAGCAGCACTGGGCGGGTCTAAAGAGTTTCCTCGCGTTTCATTGGTTTAGAGCTGACACGTGGTTTTATACGAGAAAATGCGGCGATACAAGTGGATTACGTGGCGTTAAACTTGTGTATTTTGCATCGGCTGTGAGTAGGGTCACCTCTCCACAGATCTGACCCGTGTCTCCATGGAGATATGTAAATACGGTAAATTTCAGACTATTGAGCGCACCTGAAAATAAGTTGAAAATAAAATAAATAGAAGCTGCACTTATTTTAAACGACATGAGACATTTACACGGAAAAGACGAAACACAGAGGTTTTTTTTTTTTAATTTAATTCACGCTTTTTGTCTGTGCCTGAAAATTGGCCCCAACACGACGTCAACACGGGATGAACACACCTGCAGGTTTAGAAAATAAAACGGCACCAACACGGACCATCTTTTTTATTTAGTTTTTGTCTTTTTACATCGACTAAAGTTCTTTCCGCCGTCGCCTCCGTCGCACAAAAATCTGTTCAAAATCAAACTCGTGTTTTCTTCAGCGCAGAATCTTTCCCCACGTCTGTCTCACTTTTGCGTTTACTGTTAGAGAGCGCCCCCCGGTGGACGTTAGCCAGTAAAAATCTATAGTACAGGCCGCAGGGTTTAAAGTGTGAGGAAAAAGTGGCGGCTTATAGTCTGAAATTTACGAACATTTAAGACCAAAATGATGAGTCTGAAGCAGCAGAGACAGAGAGAGGACACGGATTTTACACAGGAAGTGAAATGGGAGCAGAGTGGATGGAACAGGAAGTGCGCACATGATCACTTCCTGTTTAAACGCGGCTAGCATGTTAGCTCTGTACATTTATATAAACAGTCTGTGAGTAACGGTGGTGCCTCTGTGGCGCTTTTACAACACTCTGCGTGCGCCCAGGAGTTTTTTTTTAGGACA
The DNA here is from genome assembly GCF_009829125.3 of Periophthalmus magnuspinnatus. Taxonomy (NCBI): domain Eukaryota; kingdom Metazoa; phylum Chordata; class Actinopteri; order Gobiiformes; family Gobiidae; genus Periophthalmus; species Periophthalmus magnuspinnatus. The sequence goes on along the minus strand of NC_047142.1, from coordinate 828,860 downwards.
AACGTGGATATTATTTTGAAAAACAAACAAAAAACTGACACGTGGGGCTTGATCTACGTTGCGGCGCACATCAGACGGCGGCCATGTTGCTCAGTGTCCTATTTATGTTGTCTATTTTTACTTTAGTCCAACATTATACGCACAGGACGTCACCGCTGTTTTATCAGGTGAGCGGGCGCTTAGCAACGGCGTCGATCAAACCTGTCGCTAACGCTAACGGGAGCGACCTCGGGGAACGAAGGCGCCGGATTTGTCTGTTATTAATGTTCATAGAGTCGTGGAGCTGGGCGCGGTCATGCTCACGTTTTATTTGGAGCGCGGCGGCACGTGCTTCGACTGTAGGGAGTATTATAGCCTCTGAGGGCAAAGGTCAGATAACAAGGACTCCAAAACGCCGCACTGTGGAACATTGCGGGCGACACAAAGCAGATTCGTGCACTTTTAACTTTGAAATTAGTTGATATAAAACACTTTTTCCAACCCGCTGAAGATTTAACCTTGAAAAGTGGTTGATTTTGTCGTTCTGAAACTTTCCCTCCACGTTTTTCGAAGAACAAAAGGACCAAAACATTCCTAAAAACAGGTTATTTCTGTTGATTTAGCGCAGCCCGGTCCCCCGCCGCGCCGCACTCTCTCTCCGAGGAGCCTTTCCTGATTGGGGGAATATTCCGGGGTTTAAAATAGCTGCAGACAAAGGTTGTAAAGGTTAACGGCGTGTCTGAGCAGAGCGTTTATCTGCGGCGGTGGCACACTGTCCTTCCCTACCCCCCCGTCTCTTTCCCGCCTCCATTTCTTCCCTTGTGCCTCGCTGGTATTTCCAAACGAGGGGGGAAAACACCATTGTGCGGCGCTAACTCCGTCCTGGCCGCGCTCCAGTCTCATCCGGTCTGCCGTCCTTTGATATGCTAGGCTAATGGCGTATGGAGGGCTACGGCGGCCCGTGATGAGTCCTGAGCGAGGCCGAGGGAGCGTCACAGTCGAGCGGTCGATCTGTGCGGTGAGAACAGCTCGTCGACGCCGCGGAGACATTGTTCCCAGTGTTTGTACAGGAGCCGGGTCACTGTTTGCTCTGGAAGTTTCACCTGTGGGAACGTCGTGGTCTTTGTGTCGGGACGAGTGGCAGAAAAAAAGATTCAGTCCTGAGTGTGTGGGTTTTTGTTTTTTTTTTGGCTGTCTGGTATCGGAATCAGGGACTTCTGTTGGGTTTTGTGACGTTGTCGAGTTATTATCTAAACTTTTTATCGTTTTTCCAGTTTGTTGTCTGTCGTTTTCACATCAGAATCAGAAAACATGAGTGACTTTTGGGGGATTTCATCTGCTCTTTTGTGCCTGATATTAAAGAAAACCTCTTGCGTATCGACATAGTTCTCATCTATGACACTTGATCATTTATATTTTGGACGTTTTAAATGATCTTTCCTGACCTCAGACAGTTTCAGTGTAAATATCAAATATCTCTCCTCTGGATAATCACAGATTATGGGACTGAGCTGCAGATTTTTGTCACTTGAGCCAAAAATGGCTCCATAAAATCTGCTGAATCACACGAGTCACAATATCAGGACAAAAGTGAAGAGCAGCGTCCGAGTGTGAGGATAAAAGTGAGTCAGATCTAAACCTGGGACTGAAATCACGACCAAAATAATAAAGATGATCAAAGTTATGGATGTGAATCATTATTTTAATCTTATGAACAGGTTCCATATTTAAAGTGTAAATTTGAATAATTTAAACTGCCTCAAAAAGGCGTTTATCGTGTGCGTTTTTATTTATCGTGCGCGTTTTTATTTATCGTGTGTGTTTTTATCGTGTTTATTTTCCGTCTCTAAACACACGACAGGCTCTTGAGTTTGTTTTACATATTTCTCCTTTAAATAAACGTCCAGTTTGTTTTTTTCTGCTGAAATGAGCTGAAGTCGACACTTTCACTGATTTGTTCTAATATTTATAAGACTCCCCCTGCAGCTTCAGAGAGATGTACATGTACTTCAAGTAATCATGAAGTACTTAATACATATGTACATGTACTTCAAGTAATCATGAAGTACTTAATACATATGCACATGTACTTCAAGTAATCATGAAGTACTTAATACATATGTACATGTACTTAATCATGATCAGTACTTCTGTCTCTCATGAGTCGATCTGACTCCCAAATTCTGTTTCCTCTGGAGCCTCAAATGAGACGAATATTTAACTCCAGAGGATCTTTATAAAAGTATATTTGAGGTGGAGGTGTAGGGGGCGCTCTTTATAAAAGTATATTTGAGGTGGAGGTGTAGGGGGCGCTCTTTTAATAATATTTTGATAAGACGACGACATGAAATGAAGAGTCGTGAATCTGGAGGATCAACGTTTGACTCTGAGGAAATGAAAGAATCTGACCCTCGATGGGGTCAAAGAGAGAGAGGGAAAGAGAGAGAGGGAGGGAGGGAAAGAGAGAGAGGGAGGGAGGGAAAGAGAGAGAGGGAGGGAGGGAAAGAGAGAGAGGGAGGGAGGGAAAGAGAGAGAGGGAGGGAGGGAAAGAGAGAGAGGGAGGGAGGGAGAGGGAGGGAGAACGAGGGATTTGCAGCCTGGTGGTGAATGAGTGTTTTTGGTGAAGCGACCCTGAATGAGAGAGTGAGAGAGAAGAGTGAGACCTGCTCTTCAGAGTTTATTTCTACAGCACAAAGTCATTCAAAGAGTTTTACAGAATAAAAAAACATTAAAATCACAAAACAACTAATCAAAACATAAATAATCATCATAAAAGTTACATTAAAGGAGAAAAGTGCAGAATAAACCCCTTGCACTTGGATTTCCTGATTTGACGGTCTTAGAGAGAGACTGGAGCTGACACTTTGTTTCTGTGACTTGAGTCTTGTCTGAGTTTATCTGGACAAAGTTGTTTTTCCTCCACACACTGATCCGTTGAATCCACTGGTCCAGATTCACCTGCTGCAGTGAGACATAGATCTGACTCGTCTGCAGAGTTGTGTGTGACACATTATTGTTGTGTATTAACTGTCCTAACAGCAGCATGTAGAGACTGAACAACAGGGGCCCCAGGACTGACCCCTGGGGCACCCCACAGGTCAGGGACAGTTTATCTGAGACACATTTACAATTTCAACAAAGTCCTCCCTGTTTTTTAGAGAAGACTTGAACCAGTTTAAAGGACTGACAGGGCATCTGTGGCACGGCACTGGTCTCTTGTCTTGTGTGTTGTGTCTTGTGTCTTGTGTGTTGTGTCTTGTGTGTTGTGTCTTGTGTGTTGCGTCTTGTGTGTTGTTTTGTGTCTTGTGTGTTATGTCTTGTGTGTTGCGTCTTGTGTGTTGAGTCTTGTGTCTTGTGTGTTGCGTCTTGTGTGTTGTTTTGTGTCTTGTGTGTTGTGTCTTGTGTCTTGTGTGTTGCGTCTTGTGTGTTGTGTCTTGTGTCTTGTGTGTTGCGTCTTGTGTGTTGAGTCTTGTGTCTTGTGTGTTGCGTCTTGTGTGTTGTTTTGTGTCTTGTGTGTTGTGTCTTGTGTCTTGTGTGTTGCGTCTTGTGTGTTGAGTCTTGTGTCTTGTGTGTTGCGTCTTGTGTGTTGTTTTGTGTCTTGTGTGTTGCGTCTTGTGTGTTGTCTTTTTTGTTGCGTCTTGTGTGTTGTCTTTTTTGTTGTGTCTTGTGTGTTGCGTCTTGTGTGTTGTTTTGTGTCTTGTGTGTTGTGTCTTGTGTGTTGTTTTGTGTCTTGTGTGTTGCGTCTTGTGTGTTGAGTCTTGTGTCTTGTGTGTTGCGTCTTGTGTGTTGTGTCTTGTGTCTTGTGTGTTGCGTCTTGTGTGTTGTTTTGTGTCTTGTGTGTTGTGTCTTGTGTGTTGTTTTGTGTCTTGTGTGTTGAGTCTTGTGTGTTGTGTCTTGTGTGTTGTGTCTTGTGTGTTGTGTCTTGTGTCTTGTGTGTTGCGTCTTGTGTGTTGTTTTGTGTCTTGTGTGTTGTGTCTTGTGTGTTGAGTCTTGTGTCTTGTGTCTTGTGTCTTGTGTCTTGTGTGTTGTTTTGTGTCTTGTGTGTTGAGTCTTGTGTGTTGCGTCTTGTGTGTTGTTTTGTGTCTTGTGTGTTGTGTCTTGTGTGTTGAGTCTTGTGTCTTGTGTGTTGTGTCTTGTGTCTTGTGTGTTGTGTCTTGTGTGTTGTTTTGTGTCTTGTGTGTTGAGTCTTGTGTGTTGTGTCTTGTGTGTTGTGTCTTGTGTCTTGTGTGTTGCGTCTTGTGTGTTGTTTTGTGTCTTGTGTGTTGTGTCTTGTGTGTTGAGTCTTGTGTCTTGTGTGTTGCGTCTTGTGTGTTGTTTTGTGTCTTGTGTGTTGTGTCTTGTGTGTTGAGTCTTGTGTCTTGTGTGTTGTGTCTTGTGTGTTGCGTCTTGTGTGTTGTTTTGTGTCTTGTGTGTTGTGTCTTGTGTGTTGTGTCTTGTATGTTGCGTCTTGTGTGTTGTTTTGTGTCTTGTGTGTTGCGTCTTGTGTGTTGTTTTGTGTCTTGTGTGTTGAGTCTTGTGTCTTGTGTGTTGCGTCTTGTGTGTTGTTTTGTGTCTTGTGTGTTGTGTGTTGTGTCTTGTGTGTTGTGTCTTGTGTGTTGTGTTTTGTGTCTTGTGTTAAATGTTGTGATGTTGATTCAAAATGACACATTTTTGTTCAACAGAAACAAAACAGAGCATTTAAAAAAAAAATAACAGATGAGAAATCAGATGAAAAGTACTTTTACTTTTCAGTCCAGTTCAAAAATGTAGTGGAGAAAGTACAGATACTGCTCTCAAAAGTACTTAAGTAAAAGTAAAAAGTACACGGTGTAAAATGTACTTAAGTCCAGATACCTCAAAAGTAATGCCGCCGCCGCCGCCAATCAAACGCCACGACCTCAGAGTTTAAGAAAAGACGCTCGCCAACAACACGGATCAAACCCTCGCAGCAACAGCACCTGAGCGTCTGCGGCTCGCGCTGTAAACGAGCGCCGAGGCATGTCAGAACTAATTCCACCTGACCACAAAAGCCCGGAGCTTAACAAACGCCGCGAAAAAGGGGCGTGACATTTAGCGCAGAGGGGACGCAGAGGTTAGTTATTCAAAGCGCCGCTAAATACCCGCGACGCCGGATTTTCAAGCACTGCCACAACCGTTTTAACGCTTTGAGGAGCTTTTAAAACATCCTGTGTGTAAAAGAACACGAAGGACGCCTCGACGCAACCGCCATTAGCGACGAGGAGGGAGGGGCGCCTGCACTTAGCTTCACTCCGCTCGCTTCACGCCACAAATGTCACACGAACGCTCGCAGTTTTAAAGGGCCGGTGTTACACAAAATGGCGTCGTGTGAGGTTTAAGTCGGGTTTTAATGTCGTGAACGCGACGAAAACAGACCTGGAGTTGTGTTTTGTTTCATTGATACATGTTTAAATAACCCTGCATTAGTCTCAAAGTGCTCTGTTTCACCTTGTGATGTCATCGAGTGGTGGTTTTCAAGTTAAAAGTGCCATGTTTTGCAAAATTGACTCTTGTGAAGCTTTAAGTTGTGTTTTAATGCTGTTACGGCATCGAAAACAGACCCTGGAGTTGTGTTTTGTTTCATTCATGTTTAAATAAAGCTGCATTATTAGTCTCAAAATGCTCCGTTCCACCTTGTGATGTCATTAAGTGGTCGTTTTCAAGTGAACAGCTCCTTTTTACCTTTAGTTCAGTCGAAATTGACAATTCCAGAACTGAAAATGATCCAAATGATTCTATAAATGAAGGTGTGTGGAGTTTAAAAACACAGTGGAGCACTTCCTGTATCACCACATGATGACATCACAAGGTGGAACAGAGTGTTTTCAGTTTGAGAGAAGAACTCAGCCTAAATCTGCAGGTTTGTGTGTTAAACATGTGAGAATGAAACAAAACACAACTCCAAGTCTGTGTGTGACGAGGAAACATTAGAACACACATGTCAAACTCAGTCCCGTGGGCCAAATTTGGTTCTTGATATAATTGTTTTTGGTCCGCCGGTCGCCGCAGCCGTACAGCACGTGCACACGCCTCACCGCGTTTCTTCGTCGTCTTCGTTCTTCTTTTCGGGAATGAAACGTCACGTGGGGTCAGCGGTTTAAACGGTGAAAGATAAGGAGCCGTCTCTCGCAGCGGAGGAAATTGAATAAGTCCCACGCAGCGGAAAAAGTCTCGACACAAGGGGCGTTTTTGTTTGCCTTACGATATCAGCGGCGAGCTCGCCTTGTTGCGCGGAAAAAGGCGTCCGCTGACTCGCCCGCGGCTCGTGTTCGGAGCCGTGGAAACCGTCTGTCATCAAACCTTCCCATCGCTGCATCTCTTATCGGCGTCTCTCCTCTGCTCCGGTGAAAGACGACGGGCCAAGGTCATCGGGCGTCCAGTCAATCACAGCGGGCGGCGTTCTGGAGATAGCGCCGCGGTATTGTCCAGGAATGTGCCTCGGAATGATCTGGGAATTTTGATGTTACTCAGCGTGTTTTTGAGGATCTGAGTCTGATGAAGAGGAGGAGATAAGTGAAGAGGAGGAGATAAGTGAAGAGGAGGAGATAAGTGAAGAGGAGGAGATAAGTGAAGAGGAGGAGATAAGTGAAGAGGAGGAGATAAGTGAAGAGGAGGAGATAAGTGAAGAGGAGGAGATAAGTGAAGGAGGATAAAGGTACGCAGGGAGAGAGGAGAAGGGGGGGAGAGAAGGAGCAGATAAGTGAAGGAGGCTAACGGCTACGTAGGGAGAAAGGGAGGAAGAGAGGGGGAGAGAGGGAGGAGAGAATGAGAGAGGGACAGAGGGGAGAGAGGAGTGAGGGTTAGAAGGAGGTGGTAAGTGTAGGCAGCTAATGGCTACACAGGAAGGGAGGAAGGAGTGAGAGGGAGGAGAGAAGGAGGGATGGAGACAGGAGAGGGAGAGAAGAGAGCAGAGAGGGAGGAGAGGGGAGAGCTAATGGCTGTGCAGGGAGTGAAAGAGGAGGGAAGGAGTGAGGGAGAGGAGTGAGGGAACGAGGAGAGAGCTGCTAACTTCTACAAAGGGAGTGAGAGGGAGAGAGAGAGGGAACAAAAGAGTGAGTGAGAGGAGGAGTGAGGGCGTGAGAGGGAGTGAAGGAGAGAGAAAGAGAAGGAGTGAGGGAGAGCAGAAGAGAGGGAGGGGAGGGAGGGAATGAGGGATGGAGGTGGCTGTTCTCTTACGTCTGAGGCTCTGGTCTTTGTTCAGATCATGTTTTTGTTCACGTCTCTGATGGAGATGATGCTGTAGGTTCTCGTCTCGTGGCTGTTCGTCGTAGGTTCTCGTCTCTCGTGGCTGTTCGTCGTAGGTTCTCGTCTCGTGGCTGTTCATCGCAGGTTCTTGTCTCTCGTGGCTGTTCGTCGTAGGTTCTCGTCTCTCGTGGCTGTTCGTCGCAGGTTCTCGTCTCTCGTGGCTGTTCGTCGTAGGCTCTCGTCTCTCGTGGCTGTTCGTCGTAGGTTCTCTTCTCTCGTGGCTGTTCGTCGTAGGTTCTCGTCTCTCGTGGCTGTTTGTCGCAGGTTCTCGTCTCTCGTGGCTGTTCGTCGTAGGTTCTCGTCTCTCGTGGCTGTTCGTCGTAGGTTCTCATCTCGTGGCCGTTCGTCGTAGGTTCTCGTCTCTCGTGGCTGTTCGTCGTAGGTTCTCGTCTCTCATGGCTGTTCGTCGCAGGTTCTCGTCTCTCGTGGCTGTTCGTCGTAGGTTCTCGTCTCTCGTGGCTGTTCGTTGTGGCTGTTCGTCGTGGCTGTTCGTCGCCGCAGGTTTGGCGTTGTCTTGTTCCAAACTGGTCAAACTCGTTCTTCTTTCTTTCCTCGGGCGTTTTTCTTTCGTTCAGAGGAAGCGGCTCTTCCGGTCCGAGCGCCTGAACGTCACACGGAGCCGAACGCTGACGTTTGACAAATACGGAGTAACTTAAGTTGGGTCGATTTCAAAATGAGGTTTAGATGTTTACTCTGGAACACAAAGGTGTAATTATCCGCCACGGAACGTCCCACACCACGGAATCTCGCTCAGGGAATTCTTAGAAACAGAAACAGTTTTGTCTTTGGAATTTAGATTTTTTGTGGAGATGGAATGAACGACTCTGAGAAACGAGAGATTATCAACGGATCATGTTTGGAAAAGTCACAGTGAACGGAGGAGGTCTGGAACAACTCGGAATGTTCACGGATCAGGAAGGGTTTAAGAACATGGATCAAAATCTGTTATAAAAATAAAAATGTGCTGATTATTTGGAAGGAAAAGAGAGAAAAATGAGAGAGGAAAAGAGATGAAGAGAGGGAGGTGTAGTGTTCAACCAAGTGTCAAAGAAGAAGGAAGAAAAGAGAGAAAGGAAGATGAGAGAAAAGAGAGAGAGAAACAGAAGGAGAGAGAAAGAGGAGGAGAGGAAAAGGAGCGGAGGAGAGAGGGAATGGGTGAAAGAGGTGGGGGGAGACCAGAGGGAAAAAAGGGAGAATGAGTAGAAAATGGGAGAGTGATAGAGGAGAGAAGAGAAAGACAGTGAGAAAAAGAGGAGTAAAAGAATGGGGAGCGGAGGAGAGAGGGAATGGGAGAAAGAGGACAGAGAGAAATGAAACGATAGAGGAGAAAAAGGGAGAAAGAGGTGTGGGGAGAGAGAGACTAGAGGAAAGAAGGAAAGGGAGACAGAGGAAAAAAGAAGAGAAAGACGGAGAGGAAAATGATAGGGAGCAGAGGAGAGGGAGTGGGTTAAAAAGGAGAGAGAAGGGAGCAATGGTGGAGAGAAGGAAAGACAAGAGGTTGAAAGAGGTGTGGGGGAGAGAGAGATCAGGAGAAAGAAGGAAAGAGAAAGAACATGAGAAAGAAAGAGAAAAGAGGAGAGAAGAAGAGAGACAGAGGGAGTGACAAAAGGCTAAAAGGGTTGGAGGAGAGAGAAAGGGCAGAAGATGAAAGGGAGAAATGAGTGGAGGAGAGAAGGAAGGAGAAGAACAAAGAGAAAGGGGCAGTGACGTGTTTGTTGTTTTCCTGAGTTAAAAATCTGTTCATTTCTCAAACAGCTGTGAAATAGTTTTTTTTAAAAAGTGAGAATTCCTCCTGAAACTGGAAACAAACGACGTCTGTGGAGAAAATGAGATCATCAAACGAGGGAGATGAGCCGATATATCGAGACGATATTTGGCCGATCTGATGCTTGAATAAAAACACACAAAAAAACATTCAAACGACACTAAACCTGATCACAAGGCCGCGCTTAAAGTCTCTTAAAGTCTCTTAAAGTCTCTTAAAGTCTCTTAAAGTCTCTTAAAGTCTCTTAAAGTCTCTTAAAGTCTCTTAAAGTCTCTTAAAGGGATGTGAACTTCAAACAGGGCTCAGGGGGAGAGTGGAGTCAATTTAAATAACAGAATTTGGGGAAAATAATCAAAATCGGCCTCCTAAATATCTGCAGATCTTATCTCCGTTGTTCCGAGTCTGAACATCTGCTTTGGCATCGTCCATGAAAAACTGGTATCGCTCCATCTCCAGCAGAACTCGGCTCCAACAGTTTTCTGCTGCTCCTCCAGACTCCGACTCCACCTAAAACAAAACTGTTTATTTCCCAAGACTATTTTCTCCTCAGACTGTTCAAACGGCTCCTGCCCAAAAGCGCCGGCCCCTCCAAACGTCCCGCCCCCCGCGCGTCTCCAAACCCCCGTCCCGGCTCCGCGCTCGCCCCGGGAGCCCGACGATACCGTCTGAAAAATGGGCAGAGCAGACGAAAGTTGTTACAGCGACTCAGGAAGTGTCCCCAAGACATTACAGATAAGGATCAGCCATTAATCAAACCCGGGACAGAATCTGCATTAAAATAGTTTTTTAATGTTTCTGCGACGAAAAGAACACGACAAAAAAACAACAACAAAAAAGACACGGGCTCATCGTTAGAGTCCGACCCCGACTCAACACGACACGAGACCCACGGCACATCGCCACAGAGCCGACCAGTCTCACCAACGATTTCAACTCCCACCTCCTCCTCCACCTCCTCCTCCACCTCCACCTCCTCCTCCACCTCCTCATTATTCATGTCATCTCTGTTACAATTAGGCTTTCTCCTCACGCCCCGTCTCCAAGATGGAACCAATGTGAGACAGAGAGAGGAGAGAGAGGAGAGAGTGGAGAGGAGAGGAGGGAGGGGAGAGGAGAGAGAGGAGAGGAGAGAGGGAGAGGAGAGGAGGGAGGGGAGAGGAGAGAGAGGAGAGGAGAGAGGGAGGGGAGAGGAGAGGAGAGAGGGAGGGGAGGGGAGGGGAGAGAGAGGAGAGGAGAGAGAGGAGGCACCCAGTATGAGCAGTATGAGGAGTGGAGAAAGAGAGGACATGGAGAGGAGTGGAGGGGAAAAGAGAGAAGAGACAGGGAGAGGAGTAGAGAAAGAGAGGAGACAGGGGAAAAGGAGAGGAGAGACAGGAGAGAGGAGGCACCCAATGTGAGCCAGGGTGAGGAGGAAGAGGAGAAGAGAGGAGAGGGAGAAGAGAGGAGAGGCGAAAGAGGAGGCATCCAGTATGAGTGAGCAGTATGAGGAGTAGAGAAAGAGAGAGGAGAGGAGGGGGAGGAGAGGAGAGAGAGGAGAGAGAGGAGGCACCCAGTATGAGCAGTATGAGGAGTAGAGAAAGAGAGAGGAGAGGAGGGGGAGGAGAGGAGAGAGAGGAGGAGAGGAGAGAGAGGAGGGACCCAGTATGAGCCAGGGTGGTGCCGGGAGAAAGAAAGTGTGATGGAGGAGAGGAGTGGAGAGAGGGAGAGAGAGGAGGGACAGGAAGGAGAGAGAAAACGGAGGAGAGAGAGAGAGAAGGCCCCTAATATGAGCCAGGATGATGCCAGGAGAGCGCCGTGTGATGGAAGAGAGGAGAGAGGGGGGAGGGGAGAGAAGGAAGAGGAGGCTGAGAAGAAAGAGGAGATGAGGAAAGGGAGAGGAGGATGAAGAATGAAAAATGGCAGCGTTGTTGTTTTTCCTGGAGTGACTCGTGTGAACTGAGTGTAAAGTAAATTCCTTTCCTTAAAAAAAAAAAGCTCCTGTATCAAACAAAACTGACTCTCATGAGGTTTAATCCGTGTTCTAAAGCCGCTACGCCTCAAAAACAGACCTGGAGTTGTGTTTTGTTTCATTCACATGTTTGAGTCACTTTATTAGTCTGTTACATCTACAAAGCTCAAAATGCGACGTTCCACCTTGTGATGTCATCAAGTGGTAGTTTTCAAGTTAACTCCTCCTTTTACCTTTAGTTCAGTCGAGATAAGAGACAATTCTAGAGCTGAAATGATCCAAATGATTCTATAAATGAAGGTGTGTGGAGTTTAAAAACACAGTGGAGCACTTCCTGTATCACCACACGATGACATCACAAGGTGGAACAGAGTGTTTTCATTTTGAAGGGGGGAGTTTGTAGTGAAGTTAAATTAAACAATTTGGGTAAAATAATCAATATCTGACTAAAAATATAGATCTTTCTGTAATAAAAATGCCTAGAAATGTGTCTAAATGTCCATTAAGTTTAATTTTATTCATCTGTTGTGGATTATAGTGCCACATTTTTCCGTTTAAGTCCAGTTTTCTTCCTTTATTTTTGTTTTTTTTTACGGTCTGATTATGATTCGACACCGTGCAAGCCGTTCCTTTTATTAAGACATCGTCACATTAGACACCGACACAGGCCTTAAATAAAACGAGTTCGTAAATCGTAACCACCATCGAGCGAAACCCCATCCTCCATCTCTCTTCCTCTCTTCCTCTCTTTCTTTGCATTCTCGTCGTTCTTCCCGAGGCCCGGGTTGCCCTCGTCCTCCTGCCCCCTGGGGATGCACCTGACTTCTTCACAGACGTTTTCTTGAGCGGAAAAATCCATGCGGCTTTAGGAGCGGGACCGAGATGCGGCTTTAAGGGGAGCTAAGCGTCGCTAAATCTGCCCGTGACCTGCGCTAACGTAGCTGCTCATGCTAACGCTGAAACACGACCATCGCAGAACGGAAATAGATCTGTCGTAAGGATCATTAAACCGACGTAACGTTTAACAGATGATGGAACTGTGTGTTTTTGGGGGATTTCTCCGGGTGCGTTTTGGTAAATGGACATTTTCATATAGTGTTTTCCATTTTTAAGTGTCTTGCCCAAGGACACAACAGCAGTATTTACCTGTGGGAGCTGGAATCGCACCGTCAACCTGTGGATTAATGGATGTGACGGCTCAAGAAATGACCAGAACAAAGACCTATTCTGCAGATCTTTCTAGTTGTTTCTTCTCATTGACTTTCTGAAGTTGTTTTTGGAGATTCGTGCAGGTTTAACTCATTTTAATCCTTTATTTTATTATTTTCAAGACGCCATTTTGTCGTTCGATCCCTTTTTCACTTCCACTGTGACGTACGCACTTTGTTTTTTCAGTTTTATGTTTTTAGTTGGTGATACGAGCAGATTTGATGATGATTATTCAAACCGTCCAGCTTCAGATCAGTGGACAAACGCTCTACCGACTGAGCCACCGTCGGCCCATTTCTTTGTAAAACTGTAGATTTTTGGAGGATGAGGCCAGAATAATGAACTTGTGTGTCTAATTTTAGGCTCTTTGTGCGAGGTGCAGCTCAGGCCTTTTAATGAGCACGAGTTTAAATAACGACGCTTTGTTTCAGTGTCGGGACTTTCCAGATTGTTGTTTATGGAGATTTTTGTATCGCCTGATCCAAATGATCATTCTCAAAATAAATTAAAATAAATTAAACTAAACCTCAGCGCATAAAGGTGGAAGATATATTGAAAAATTGATAAAATCCCAAATAGTTGTTCTGAAAGTGTTGGAGCAAAATTAGAATATCAGCAGAATTTTATTATTATTATTATTAGTAGTATTATTTATATTTTTTTATTACATTTTTTTATTTTATGTATTTATTATTATATTTTATATTATTATATTATTATTGCATTTTATTATTACTATATTCATATATTTTTTTATCCTTATGTATATATTTTTTCTTTGTATATGCAAATCAAAAGGGGAAACATTTCTGTAACTTGTATAACTGCAGATGATCTCAACACTTATCTCAAAAATAATATCAGCAGAAAGAAGCAGCCTGGGAACGAGCCGGAGGAAGTGTCTGGGGTGAGGGGAGTCTGTGATATATTGTACAGTTCGATTTCTTTACTTTCTTAGACACACACAGTGATATTTCAACAATTTTTTACTCAGTTTTCTGCATCAACCAAAACATTGAGTCTCATTTCCACACGACCCTGACGCCGTTTAAATCTGATGTTTTCATTTTCGTCTTTGTGGTTCTTCTTTTTCCAGTGCATCCTGTTTTCACGTTCTTGTGTTTTCATGTTCTTGTGTTTTTCGTGTTCTTGTGTTTTCTTCTTGTTCTTGTGTTTTCACGTTCTTGTGTTTTCATGTTCTTGTGCTTGTTTACCTTTTCTCTGCTGTTTATTAAGACGTTCCAATCCCAGTTTGTCAGATTATTCCTGACTTTAATCTCGCTAATGTGCTCGCGGTCAGAGACGGCGTTAAATCAGACGATCTCTCTGCTCGTATTCTTGTCATGACGGTATAAAGCGCTGACCCTTTGTGCTTTGGCAGCCGATACATATTAGTAATATAATGATCCTCGCCGCTTTCAGAGCTCTGTTCTTTTTGATACGCGCCCACGAGGTCAAGGATCATCAAGCCAATCGACACGGGAGAGGAGAGAGCGCTCCTGCCCGCCAAATGAAGCCCGAGTCATTAAGGCTTCCACTTTTCTTCCCTCTTCCTTCGTTCCCGCTCTCATGGGAGGAATTCTCCATCCGAGCGGCCGTTCTGTCCAACTGAGATAATCCGCAGAGTGGACCGTGCGTCGCTTTAGCCAAACTTCTCGTGTGCGGAGGGATTTTGTGACGCTAAAGCGACACCGCGTCTCCGCCGTTTAGATGGTTAATGATGGTTACACAAGGGTTTGAACTGCAGCGCTGACTATTAAAGCTTCTCCCTGGGTTTTTACATCTGTCACGATATATCGCTACCACAGACTGTTTATATAAATGGACGTAGCTAACCCGCTAGCTGCCGCGATCCTCGTCATTTTGGTCTTAAATGTTCGTATTAACCCTCTACATGATCCTGGGGTTTTTATTTCACTATTGTGTCTGTAAATCCAGATCTGAACATTAATAACAGACAAATCAGGTCCTTCTTTCCCCGAGGTCGCTCCTGTTAGCGTTAGCGACAGGTTTGATTGACAGCGTTGCTAGGCGCCCGCTCCTTTCTAAACCAGCGGGAAGAGGCGTTACCTTTAACAGCCTCGCTCAGGATTGGCTCTTCGGTTGCTATGACACTCGCGCTCAGAACTTGGCTCCAAATTAGCCGCTATAAATGTTAGCCTCGATGAGCTTCATTTGGCGCCGGACGTTGTGGTGATGTCACACTCACTCAGTCACTTCTTTACGCGCCCTTCATGGACCACAAAGGCTGCGCTGAAACAGGACAGACGCCACAACGTGTACGTCGACCGCTGCCTGTGCGCTTACGTTTCATCGCTAACGTTACCTCCTCTAGCAACTGTGACGGCTGCTTTTTATTCAGGTTTTAGCAGTTTCACGTGGTCGTAGTTGAGGTAAACCAGTTCTTACGTTTAAAAGTGTTTTCCGTGGCGCCCGTGGACTCCATTTTCTCATGTAGAAGAAGCGACGCGCGGTGCATGATGGGATATAGAAGTGCGTGAAGTCTGTAAAAGCGCTTAAGTTTACACCTGAGAGAAGACGTAAAAATAAAACACGAGTCAATAAAGCGACACAAAAATCCTCTGAATTTTAGCGCGCACCTAAACTACAGGTATAACAACTTTTTTTATAAAGAGACAGGATATTTTGTTCTTTGCCGAGGACGTTCTTTTATCAAATAATTGCGGCTCGTGTGCTTTGAAAATTGGGCCAAGTTAAAAAGCGATTTGTTAGATTCCTACGGTCCCTTTGTGGAGGATAATTTAACATGTGTCTGAGCGATTAATCTGCCCCGTCGGCCTCGCTGACCATCACCGACGGGCTCAGGTGGTGCAGCGTTCGGCCACTGATCTGAAGGTTGGAGGTGCAATTCCAGCTGCTGCAGATGAACAGTCATTGTGTCCTTGGGCAAGACACTTAACCCCCAGTGTCTGTATCCACGGGTGTGTGAATGTCCTTTTTTTTTACATTCTTTTTATCAACATTACATCGTCTTACTTTACGTTTAAGTTTAAGATGAGTCTAGTGAATCAGTTGCCACTTTAACGTCTAACTTTAACGTATTTATTTCATTTCTGAACTTTAAATCATGTTGTTTATCTTTTACAAAAGTCTTTACATTCGTCCGTTGCTATTTCACAGTTCACTTTTCGTGGCCTCGCTGTTTTTTTGTGTGTGTAATTTTATTTACAGTACAGGAAAAACATTCATATTTTTATTTCTCTTGGTCCTGAGAAACTATAAAACTGCACTTATTTTTAAAAATCTACGAAGGTTTGAACTTTGAGAGAGTTTAAACCAGAGAGAAATGTGAGAAAATGTTAACGCCTGTGTGAGAAAAGTGTATAAAGTGTGTGGTGAGGGGTTTGACAGACAAAAACAGAGAATAATGTAAAAAATAAAGCTGATACTTCGCAGATTTCACCTGTTGTGGATTATTTTTAGAACACGACCCCCGATAAACGTGGAGTTGTGTTTTGTTTCATTCACACGTTTGAGTCACACTTCAAACGCTCTGTTCCACCTTGTGATGTCATCAAGTGGTAGTTTTCAAGTGAACAGCTCCTTTTACCTTTAGTTCAGTCGAGAAAAGTGGCAACTCCAGAGCGGAAATGATCCAAATGATTCTAGAAATGAAGGTGTGTGGAGTTTAAAAACACAGCAGAGCACTTCCTGTATCACCACACGATGACATCACAAGGTGGGACAGAGTGTTTTCGGTTATAAATCTGCAGGGTTTGTGGTGGTAAACGTGTGTGAATGAAACAAAACACAACTCCAGATCTGTTTGGTCAGAAAATGGTGTAATACGACGCCTTTAACAATAAAAATACAGAATCTAAACGTATGAAGAACAGTTATTCAAAATGGCCGCCGCGTTTACATTCACAAAACTCAAACTGGTAAAGCGTAAATCATGTTCTGAATCCATAATGTGTCTGTGAAAAACCAGAGCCACTTCAACATCTCTGTGGCATTAAAAGTCCGACGGCGAGCCCCAGCGCGGGTCACAGGTCACATGACGCGCCCGTGTTCGACATTCACATCGTTAGCCGTAGGTGTGCGCGCTGTCTCCTGCCGCGACGCCGTTAAACACGTGAACGAACAGGGAACGAGCGCGGCCTTAGAAAATCCAGCGTCGTTCTTTATGTTTAATCTAACAAAATATGAATAATTCTGATTGAAAATGAAGTCTTTGAAGCTCGTAGCATCTGGAGCGAAGAAAAACAGTGTCCAGCTCTAAACGCTCTTAACCATCGCAACAGTTTACAGATGTCCACGGACGTTTTGGTTTATAATTTAGATTTTTCCGATGCGAGTCTGACGCTGACAGAGCTGGTTTGTTTTTGTTTTTTTGTTCAGTTTGGGTCCATTCTTTTTAACTTTGTGCAACTGTAACGGATTTTATGAGTAAAATTCTATAGTTTAATTAATTATCCTCGTAGGAAAATGGTCTCCGTGCACCACAGCGCCCCCTGCCTCACTGTTAGCGTCACTACTTCCTGTTTAAGTTTTGTTTCTGTGAGATTTTGGTCGAGTCAAAAACATGAACGCCCTTCGAGACGACTGTTGTTTTGATTTTGGGCGTTACAAAAATAAAATGAATTGAATAAATGTTTAAAGATGAGACGGTGGACAGGAAGCTGCAGGTGGGTCAGGGGTCAGAGGTCAGAGGTTAGGGGGGTTAGGGGTCAGACAGTGGACACGGAGCTGACAACATGTTAAACACTACACAAATAAAATGAACACTTCACCAGAGACACTTCTGCGTTTAGAAAGAGACTCTGCTTCAAAATTAGTATTAGCATTAGCATTAGCATTGAGATACAAACAACACTACAAACTTAAGTATTTTACATTGGCCTATAAAAATAATTGGGTAGTTTTAAGTTTAATTTATTTTATGTTTTCCGGTTTTAATAAAAGTGACTGTTAGCTTTCAGACACGGTGAGCTAGCTAGCATGCAAGTCTATTAATTCTTTGCGTTTTACCAGATCTTGTTGCTACACGAGGCTAACCGTGTCCAGATCTTGCGCTAGCTTCATGGACCAGAGTACCTAGCTGCAGATGAAGTGTTTTTGTCTCGATATCTGTGTAATTCCTCTGTCGTCCAGGAGTAAAAACCAAAGTAAAATCTGTAACTCGACACAAATGTGCTTGATTTGTGGTCAAATTCCTGCTGGACAGAGGAGCTAACGACACTGAAACTGGAAATGGCTTTTGTTTACAGTTTCTGCCTTAATGGGCCCACATTCGACCTTTAATGGCCCTACTGGCTCACTCCACTGTTCTCTTTGTTCCCTTTGTTCGCTTTGGGTCTGATGATGGGATTATAAATTGGGGACTTCCCTTCTGTTCTTCTGTTCAAGGAAGAAAAAATAGCTTCTTTGACTGTCCTCTCAAACCATTTCAAGGCTGAAACTGTAAACAAAAGCTGTTTCCAGTTGTAGTTTCAGAGTCGTTAGCGCCCCCTTCAGACAGATATAAGTCAGTGTCCAGCAGGAATCTGACCAGAACTGAAGCAGCAGCGTCTTGAAACGTACTCCCTCCTACAACGTTTCGTCCAGTTACAGATTTAACTTCGTCTTTCACTGTTTTCGTCTGTGGCGTTTCAGTTTCACTAAATCCGAACGAGTCGACCTTTTTTTTTTTTTGATTGTGTAACACTCCGCTCTGACACTACAGTTTTCTGATAACTCGACACACTCCCACCTCTACATTTATTCTGCCGCGTAACATTTTTACGGCAGACGGAAATGGAAATAATGAAGCCACCTGAAGAGCTAAGAGCTGTCAGCGCGCCCATCGTGAACGGGCTCAGACAACACGACAAAGCCGTCCGTTTTTTAAAATGTATTTAACCAGTCACCACAGGCTAACCCATTCTGTTCTCCGCTCTCACATCTCCTTTTCCCCCCGAGAACTGAATTAGAACCGTGGCCGCGAATACAGATGCGTGGTTCGAATTTAAAGCGGCAGTGCGTGGATTCTTGTCTGTAAAAGAGAAAAGGGATACCAGTTCGCCAGCCTCGTGTAACCACAAATGGACTCGGGTCGCGCGTTGCCAGTTTCTATTTTCAAATCCTCATATCGGAATCGAGAGTGTCTTATGGCAGCGTCTGGGAAAGGCGCGGTGCAGCCTCGGGGCCCTGCCGTCTTGTCTGACACTGACTTTAGAAACGATTCCCAGCAAGGTGGACGAGAGCGAGGGACTTGGGTGTCAACGGAAAAGGTCCGAGTGGATTTTCAGAGCGCGTTTTCGCCGACGGTTTTGCAGAGAAACGTGAGAAGACGTCGGGGGGAGACGGGCGCGTGCGGCAAAAACGGCTCTCGGGTGTTGACTTTTTGCCGGAGATACAGGTGTTGTTTTTCAAAATCCCAAATCTCCCGGCTCATCTGGCACCTCGGCCCTTTGTGCGATGGGAGGGTCGCGCTCGGGGCCCGGATGGCGCGGGTGCGGATGGATTACACGTTTAAAGACGTCGAAAGTGGAGTTTGAGCGGGTTTTTGTTGCAGAGTGGTGTCGATGTGTTACTACAGAGTTTGGTAACAGTTGAAGCTCGGGTTTCAAATATGACAGGAAAAAAAAAAGAAAAAAAAACGCGCTGGAAGTTGAATCTAGTCAGAAAAGATTCATTTTAAAGCTGCACCGCTAGAAATGTCCCACAGTATGTCATTATTAAATATATCTACTCTGTGCTTTGAAAAACAACACGCACTGAGCAGGAGCGCCTCTCCACAGATCTGGCTCGAACCATGGCCCGGTACGGGTCAGATCCTGCTCGTCTCCGTAGAGATTAAAGCCACGTTTAATGCCCTACTGCGGTACATTCAAGTCGAACCAATAGCGAGAAGCAGGTAAAGTGTTTGCCCACTGATCTGAAGTTTGGTGGTTCGAATCCCGCTCTCGACATAAACATAATTGGTGGAGCGGTCAGATTCCAGCTCCCACAGATGAATGATGTTGTTGTTTCCTTGGGCAAGACACTTAACCACCTTGTCTCTGGTTTATCGCGGGGGTCACGTTCAAAAAATAACCCACAACAGGCGAAATCCGTGAAGTATCAGCTTTATTTTTTACATTATTCTCTCTGTTTTTGTCTGTCAAACCCCTCACCACACACTTTATACACTTTTCTCACACAGGCGTTAACATTTTCTCACATTTCTCTCTCGTTTAAACTCTCTCAAAGTTCAAACCTTCGTAGGCGTCTTTGTCGGTGCAGAACGTTTCATCGACATTGTGGGTTTTGTCGGGGAGAAAACAAATCGCAAACGTACAGCACTTCAGAGTCACACTGAGATCCAACGTTTATGTAAATTTGTCTGAACACATTCTGTACTGGACAGGAGACACGGCACGGAGGAGACTGATGGACAATGGTCTACAGTCCAACAGCCAATCAGGACGCACGACACAATGGTCTACAGTCCAACAGCCAATCAGGACGCACGACACAATGGTCTACAGTCCAACAGCCAATCAGGACAGAACACAATGCACGTTCATACACTGGAAAAAAAACATGCAAAATCTGTGAAAAGTTATTATTAAAATGTTATATAAGAGCCACCAAGAATTACAGAATTACAGGTCATATCTGTGGAGAGGCAGCCTCGCACACTCACAGTAAGAATGTGTGAACTTTAATATATTTTTGAGCAATAAAAACTCCTGAGATGGAATCAATGTAAAATAAATATAATCCTGTGGAACATTCCAGTAACAGATCGATATGGAGACGAGCGAGTTGTATAGTTCACTCAGAAGTTAATATTGTTTAAAAACCTGTAAACCAACACTGAAAGTTATTTGGAAGTGATGAAAAAAAATCTGTGCAGAGTAATCCCCAAGTCAAACCCAAAAGCTGGAGCTGTGTTCTCCACGAAAGACAAAATATCTGTTACACGGAACACAATCCTCTGAAACTGATGAGGTTGTTTTTTTGTTTGCGGCTCGTGATCTTGATAGATCGCGAAGCCTCACAGTCCCGTTTACGGTTCACACGAGGTCTCCCCGCACATATGGGTTGATCCGGTTCCACGGAGCCGTCGAGGAAACGCAGCGAGACAGGAAATGGAGACGAACAGCAGATGACGCTTTGTTCTCTCATAAATTCAAATATGTTTTTAATTTCCCCCTTTTCCAAATGTCTCCCTCGCCCGAGCCGACACGCCGTCCGACCAGTGTGATACGGCTCCGGGCGCTGGATTATAGAGGCTTCCCCCGGCGTTGGAGGAAAAGCCTGACTCTTAAGATCTTGCGAACACGTTGGCTACCGGTAATATCAAGAATAAACCAACAGAAAAAGACAAACAGCTTTCAAGTACTCCTGCTGGGACGGCGCTGGGGGCACTCTCGTTTCACTAAAGGCTACACCCGCTTTTATGCTATGGTGAAAGAGTCCCTGTCAAGCCGGGGCCAGCGACAATGGGGGCGAGCCGTGGGGAGACGGGGCCATTTGCATGCAGCTGTTTGCCGTTTCCAGGCTCACAAAGGCCAATCAAAGGAGCCTTAATGGAAGATGACAACCATCAACCAACGCCTTTGCTCTCAGTCTATGGCAGGTCTCGCCACCCTGTCTCCCTCCGAAACCAGCCCCGTTTTTAAAAATTCAACATTCCAGTATAGTTTTTGGTCCCGGAGTTTGATGTTTTGACAGCGGAGTTGGCGAGGTTAAAGGTCGGTTGGATTTTTCTTAACGGATGTGTCGTTAGCGTGTGGCCAAAGCGCAAAAGTCCATGTTTTAGACGCAGTTATAACAGAAGTAATCGTAAAAATAGATGAACATTTTAACTATGCTTGTATTTTTTTTCCTTTTGACCATTTCAAACCAATTGAACAGTAAAAAGAAAAAAAAAATCTGTGTAAATGGAGCTAAATCTGTAATTTCAGCCCCAAATAAGAAGGCGAGTTTATTTGTATAGCAGAATTTATAACAAGAGAAGAAGGGAATTCAAAGTGTTTTACAGACTAAAAAACAGATTAAAATCAAAATACAACAAATCAAAACATAAATAATCATCACAAAATTAACATTAAAGGAGAAAAGTGCAGAATAAAACCTTGCACCGCTAAAAAGAACTGTCAAGATCAATAAGAAATAATCATTTTTATTCAAACAATGTCTCTGGCAGAATCATAAAATTCAAAATGACAATAAAAAACGTTCCTTTTTTGGGAAACTGACGACAGGTGTAATTTATGGATTAAATTCCGGTGTTTTTCCAGGCGGCGTTGGTGGCGTTTGGTCTCGTGCTACGGCCTGATGCCAAACGCCAGTATCTTTGCCAAACCTTCATTATCTCCAGTTTCATCTCCCGGGTGTTAAAAGCCTCAGAGTGTAACTCCACGGACGCTTCAGACGCTTCAGACGCACCAGACGCACCCATCTGAGCCAC
This sequence comes from Periophthalmus magnuspinnatus, assembly GCF_009829125.3. Lineage (NCBI taxonomy): Eukaryota > Metazoa > Chordata > Actinopteri > Gobiiformes > Gobiidae > Periophthalmus > Periophthalmus magnuspinnatus. The sequence continues at coordinate 807,314 of NC_047142.1, read as the reverse complement.
AGTGCCACTTCCAATTTCAAGGGTGTTGATAGAAAACAAAATATGTATTATGAGGAGGGATTGTCAGGGCTGAATTATAGGCTGTCAACTGAAGAAGAAGAAAACAGGGCGAATGCTTCATACGGGGAGCGGCGCTGTCCCCTGCTTCGCTCTCTTCAGCTCAATAGGAGGCTTAGCGGGCAGGTCAGGGGGAGGAATCTCAAAAGCTACTTTCCTCAGTCACTCACTGACCAGAATACGCGATAAAGCTTTGTGTCAACAAAGCCGGGAACGGGGATCTCGGCCAATTAAAGCTTAGCGAGAGTGGTTACCATGGTGATCAGACTGAACGCTTCCTGTAAAGGCATTTTAATTCTCACACTGATTGTGCCATTTAATGTTAATCAGAATTCACACTCTTGTAGGATTGTGCTATGGATTTCTCTCCTCCAGTTTCCTTGACACTGTTTTCGCTGCAGATTTTTTTTCTGCTGCTGCAAACTTGAGCAGCACTGGACTAAAATCTTGTGGGTTTTTTTTGCAAATTCGTCTGAAAATACACCACCCTGGTCAAAAAAAAAAAGTTTCCACCTGGATTTAACTAAACAAACAGGCCCTACTCCTCCTGCAGTCGGTCAGGTCTAAGTTCAGCAACAGTATGAGGTCAAAGAATGAGGTCAGCTTACACCGAATACACTGAATGACCAGGTTATACCATATTTTCCAGAGTATAAGTCGCACCAAAAAAGGCATAATAATGAAGAAAAAACATATTTCACATAATATAAGTCTCACCCTCGGACAAACTATGACAAAAAGTGTGACTTATAAACTGGAAATACGATACTAAATATTTTTTCACAAAGAAAACGGTGACTTTTTTGAGGACTGGAATATAAAATCTCTTCTTTTCTCAGCTCTTCCGTGTGAACAGGGCGTTTTAAAGAGGTAATTGATAAGAAATATACTGCCTCGACAAAAACAAAGTCACCACCTGGATTTAACTAAGCAAATAGGTACAGGGTTGAGGTCCGATATCTGCTGGACACTGCCTCATATCTGTCTGAAGGAGGCACTAACGACACGATTTACACCAGTAATCTGACCAGAACCGAAGAACCGACTTGGACGAGCAGCAAAAAAACGTCTTTACTCCTTCGACAATTTGTCCATTTGACAGATTTAAACTTCGCCTTTTGCTCTGGATCAATCCTGATGACGCAGACATCTTTTTTTTTGACCAGGCAGTAGTTGAGTTTTGAAAAGTCTTTATAAACTTTTGTCCCAGAGTTTTACTTCTTTAGCATCTCCAGAGTCTTTATCGGCTTCCACAGAGGTCGCGTCGACACATTCTCACGCATTCCACCCCCAATGAGCAAAAATCTCCCTTTTTATTATGTATTTGAGCCCTTTGGACAGATTTGTCATTACTTGGCCAATTACAGGTTGACAAGATGGTCATTAATGAGGCTGAGGCTACCCGCAGTTTGGAGATGAGGCAATTTGTTCCTTGGGCCGTGAGTACAGTGTAGCTACTCCCCCTAATTGATGTACTGTTAGCCTATGACCGGCGCGATCCATACGGCGGAGGCTGGAGGAGGAGGTTAGCGAGTCCCAGGTGTAATCAATCGCTATAGACTTGAGCTGACGGCGCTGTGGCTTCGTGTCATCGCGGTTTGATGGATCCTCCAAATCTGCATGGGGACAATAAGGTAAAAAGGTCACGAAACCACGTTGCGTTTTGTTGTTTTGTTTTTTTTTCCTCTTCCAAACTCTACCTGTGTGTGGGTTTTTTTTATTTTATTGTAAAACTCTTCCCAATGTATTCTGGGAGAGCGCAGCTGCCACGACAAACCCGTCACTCCCGCTATGACAAATGGCGAGCAGAGATGATCATTAGTGGTCACAGTGAAGCGGGGACTCACTCCACTCCGGCGTTTTCATCTTCCGGCTCTTTGGACAGGTTTTCTGAGAGCGGTGCATAATTGTATCGGTTATTGGAATAGATAGAATGACCCCCACAGCCCTCCACTTACGCCGCCGCGGCACTGGCGTCTCCTAATGAGGTGATAAACAGTCCGGCTAAGCAGAATCTACTGGCCATTAGACAGATCACGGCTATGCTAATGAAATGTCTGCTGCCGTAGTGACACGATTTATACCTTTCTGTTACACTGGGAGATGAGATTATCCCCACGTGAACCACATTCCAGCGTGAATGCGTGGCGTTACATGCTGTTTTCTCCGTGCCGTAGTGCGACATCACATGGGAAGTGACATAAAACGTGATTAGAAGCTAGCCAAGCGTCGCTAGCAAGTGTAGGGGATCTTTATTGTGAATAATTGGATGTGCATTTTAGCCATAGACTGTAAAGAAGTGAGTGCGACGTCACCACAGCTTCAGCTCCAAATGAAGCTCATCGAGGTCAGAGCAGGTACAGCGGCCAATCTGGACCTTCGACCTCGAGTATCATAGCAACCAAAGAGCCAATCAGGAGCGAGGCTGTTGAAGTGGAAGCCTTTTCCCGTCCGCACCGCTGGTTTAGCAGGGAGCGGGCGCTTAGCAACGCTGTCAATCAAACCTGTTGCTAACGCTATGAACCGGATTTGTCTGTTTTTAATGTTCAGATCTTGATTTACAGACACAATAGTGAAATAAAAACCCCAGGATCATGTAGAGGGTTAATACGAACATTTAAGACCAGAATGAGTCTGAAGGACAGAGACAGAGAGAGGAGACAGTTTAAAATAAATAAATAAATAAATAAATAAAAGTCAAAATAACAAAAAAAAAGTAAAAATTAAATAAAAAAAAAAACAAACCCTAAAAGTAACAAAAAAACAAACAAACCCAAACTCTAAATAACAAAAAATAAAGAAAATAAACCTAAAAATAGCAATAAATAAATAAATGAAAATTTAAAAAAGCCTTGGAATAACAAAACAAAACAAAAAAAACCCAAAAACTCAAAATAACCAAAAAAAAAAAAAAAAAAAAAGTCAAAATAACTAAAAAAAAAAAAAAAAGCACATGTAGAGGGTTAATACGAACATTTAAGACCAAAATGACGAGTCTGAAGCAGCAGTCGATGGAGCTCGTAGTCGCCCATGATTCATTTATTTGGAGCGCATGCATCAGGTGAACTTAAAGCACGTTACACAAACGAGTCCTTAAGCTCGAGAAGGAACAAGAAAACTGATCAAATCCAACCTCTGTCTTTCATTAGGACATGAATGAAATGCTTTGTTTACACTTCCTATACAGCTGAAAAAAGGAAAAAAGAGAATACACATATACACACACACACACACACACATACTGTATTTTCCGTATGACAAGTCACACTTATTTTGCTTTTCATAGTTTGGCTGTGGGTGCGAGTTATTTTCGGAATTATGTGGAATATAAGTCGCATCTGATCACATAATTTCACATTTTCATTACGGTCACACTGACAACAGCGTTTTTTCTTCATTATTATGCATTTTTTTAAACTTATAGTCCAGAAAATACACTACATATATATAACACACACACACACACACACCCACACACACGCACCCCCCCACACACCCACACACACCCCCCCCCCCCCCCCCACACACACACACACACAGACTCATTCAGTTCATGACAATAAATGCAACAAAAAGTCACTGACAATAACTAAATGCTCAGTGTTTTATTAGTAACATGAGGCTTTTCTAAACTGCAACAGAAACGCTCACTTCCTGTTTGAAACGCGGCGGTGGCGGCGGCGTATAGCAGGTTAGCTCCGTCTGTTTATATAAACAGTCTGTGAATCTAATGAGAGAAGTTTGTCTCATTTTTAATCTTATGTCATGATGATTCCAGCTCTTTAAAATGTGAACTTGCTGTAGTGAGTAACAGCATCTGGAGGATTCAGCGTGACTTTGATCGGGTCTTTTGCTGTTCTTCTCGTATTGATATTGACAGATAAAAGCAGATTTAATATGTACCAAACGTTCTTCATATCTGCATGCAATTTAAAGTATTTTGAGTTTTACCCTCAGTGAAGCTTTTTATCCCACAATCCATCTGGGCCATGAAGAAAAGATGCCTCATCAGTCCTCACGGGAACTTAATCTCCAACTTACACAATTTGCATTTTATATCAAGGCTGCAGAGAGAGCCTCGTTTATGTTATATGTTTTTTGTTTTTTTTGTTTTTTTTTACAGTGAGGCGTCTGCACGGACTCGGAATCATAACCGAGCCGAACGCCGAGGGTAAACCGGCCTGAGTGGACGTAATTAGATTTGTCTATCCCATTAATTTTACATGAACTCGGGGACTTTTCACTCATTTGTCAAATCAACGTATCACATAATTGAATCATTAATTGACGCGCTAACATGTATGCTAATAAACCATATCTGGAGTTGGAAGGGTATTTTTTAAACTAGCGGGAAAAGCGAGGCAAGAAAGTCGTTTAAAGTGCTTTAAAAAGAAGAAAAAAGACGTTAAAGTCACAGAACAGTTGTCCATCGCTATAACGTGGTTGAGCTTTCGCGGTTTCACTGTTTTTTGGATTTTTTTTGGTGTAGTTTTCCATGTTTTTTTTTTACGTGCATTGTGTTCTGCGTCCTGATTGGCTAAGAGACCGTAGACCATTGTGTGTTTGCGAGTTTTCTCCGCAACGAAACCCACAATGTCGATGAAACGTTCAAAGGTTTGAACTTTGAGAGAGAAATGTGAGAAAATGTGAACGCCTGTGTGAGAAAAGTGTATAAAGTGTGTGGTGAGGGGTTTTACAGACAAAAACAGAGAGAATAATGTAAAAAATAAACAAGGGACCAGTGTAAAACAAATCAAAACATAAATATCATCTTAAACTTTAACATTAGAAGAGAAAAGGCAGAGTAAACCTTTTCAGTAGGAGCAGACTGGACTCACCCGTTTGTGCTATTTTGAACAAATAGATTCATGTTACATAGATTTTTTTCCTCCTGGAGCTGCTGTGACATACGAGGGCTGACACACAATATCATTATGAGCGAGTGGAGCGCAGCTGAAATGACTCTCCGACATGTGGGCCGGGGTTTCAGGGGTAGGGATTTCAAGTCTGGAGCGCTCGGGTTGAAGCCGCTCAAACAATGCTAATTGCGCCGGGGCCCGACTGTCAGACGTGTGAGGATAATTAGAGCGAGGGGGCAAGCCGATCCCGGAGTGTAAGTGTTTGTACATGACAATGCACCAGAGCCAATGGGAGCGCTGCAAAGGTAAGGGGCTGAAAGCAGGGCTAATTAGCAGAGAGCAGTGTAGGAAATACAAATGCTAGCTGCCCCCTCAGGGACCCACCAGCGCTGCAAACAACGGCGATTATTGGCAGTTCATGCGGCGCTCAGCCTGCACTTCTAAATGGAACACATTTGCATGTTCTACTTAGATTTTTACCTAATTGTTTTCGCTGAATTGCAGACAGTTACTTTTTTCAGCCCCTGATCATTTAGAGCTCACATAATGGATTTATCTCCCTGTTTCCTCGTCCGTGACTTAACGCCGTACTCAAGAGGACGGAATTCTTTGGTTCAGCACAAAGTTTTTTCGACCTTGCAAAAACGATAACGACTGATTTACAAAGTGGTTCATTTATCTGAAAGTGTATTTTTAAAACACACAAATATAATTCTGACAAGTAACAGGCAAACTCTGGTGCGGTTTGCCTCGGATCCAGAACGCGAACTTTAATCAGCCAATCAGGGACCGGTATGAGCTTCTGTAGGAAATAATAAAGGAAAATAAAATCACAGACGCTGAAAAACATGATGGATTTGTACAGAATCAATGAGCGAAGCCTAAACTGTGTTAATCTGAGGTGAGAGAAATGTGATTTTATTTGTAATTCACAGGCGACCAATGAGCTGCTTCGTTTCACACGTGTCACTGAAATAAACAGATCTGATTGGACGATCTCGGGTTTGTTATCTGTCTGTATAAAACACAGAGATTTCAGTCTGGACGTGCCAGGCTACAGTGTGATCTGATTAATAACAAACCGGCTCCTGTCACAGACGCTCAGAGTTTACACATTTATCCACGAACTCAGATTTATGTTTACAATCTGTGAAGAATCATACATGAAAATAATGGAGGAAAATCATCTCCAGGCGACAGTCCGCTGTGTTTACATGTGTCAGATTAATTTACATACAGAGCACGTCGCTAACGAACATGCTAACGAACACGCTAATGACAATAACACGACCTGCTGCTCATGAGTGACGAGTTTATGGTCAGATTAATCGTGTTTAACCAAGAACACGTTAACAAGCCACTGGTTCATCTGTAAAAAGAGAAAAGTGCAGTTTTAAACAGGATTTGTTCAGTTTATGAAACATGGAGCAGTTTATTTAGGGCTCAGTATTTCACATGGGTATATATTTTTGTAATATTGAGAAGATTTTTGTTATTTTTGTTGCTGCAGACGGTTGAACGAGTAACCTCTAGGCGATTATTAGTAGTATTTATTATTTATTTTATTTTTTTATTTTATTATTTGTTTGTGTACTTTGTATTAATTATGATTATTATTTATTGTGTCATTTTTTTTTATTATTTATTTGTATTATTTTTTTATCTATTGTCTAACATTTATTATTATTATTATTATTTTGTACTATTTATTGTATTTATTTATTTATTTGTATGCTATTTATTTTGTTGCATATCTTTTAAAATGTTTTTTTGGGATGGTGGTATAAAGTACTTTCCATATTATCATTACTCGCAGTATTTCTCCATGGACATATTTCATACTTCAAACTTTGTTCCCGTAGCAGGACGATTATTCGAAGTATTGTACTTTTAATTTTTATACAGCGACGTTTGTGTATTTTACTGCAAATCAGAATCTTTGTCAATTTTTCAAAACGAACGCAGATTTTTCCATGTGACACTTTTACTGGAGTAACTTTTTACCTCTGTTGTGTACTTTTCCTTTGACAGTCTGAGTACTTCATCCTCCGCCGCTGTAAATCTCCAGACTTAACTCGGAGCTTTAGAGACTCGTGTTGTCAGTTTTCTCGACACCACATTAAAACCTCACTGTTACGTTTACCGCATTTTTCCGCAGCGACCAACATCTGCCGTTAAACCCCGCAAACCCCAGCGCGTTGGCGAGCGCCTCAGTATTTTTGAAAAAGCACGAACGGGCCTGATCTAAACAGTTAATTTCCCCTAAAGCGGCGCCGTGTAGCTGCTGCTCCATCTGCTGCGTTCCACGTTTAGCTCCTTCCTCCCGTGTGGACTCCAGACAGTCCCGTCTTCGATCGCAGACAGTACAATGGAATATATTATGTTACTTTCTACTGAAACTCGGCCTTTTCCTTTCCGTCTTTACTTCCCAGAGCACATAAAGTCAGAGGAACAAAGACGGGAGCTTGTTGAACCCTAAAACTAACTATCTCCCATCTCCTCGCTTTAGTGTCGTCTTTGTGTTCGCCGGTGGATTTATGAGGTTTCCATTGGTCTCCCATGACTTTTAGTCGATGTCGCCGCCAACGAGCGAGGACCACATGGAAGCGGGAGATGGATTGTTTCGTTTCTGCCCGTTTCGGTGCGGAGCGTAATGGCCCGCTGTTTAAAACTGCGGTAAACACGGGGCTGCTGTTGTGTGTTATTTGGAGCCGGAGGACTGTTCCTGCGTAATGTGTGGTCTTTGTTGTATCGGAGCACGGATCCTTTTAAATCATTAATTTTATTTGTTCAAGTCTTTCTTTTGTCTGGTTTTAACCGTGCTGGAGACGTCGTGCAAAATGGATGGAGAGCTAGAAGACGATGTCATTGTTTCCTTATGGCATTTGAAAATTATTGAAATAATTTTAGGTTTCCACGGTGATTGCTCCGACGCCGTTAAAAGAGTTTGGTACATTTGGATCCTGTGTTCAACGTCACAAAGGGGACACATTATGGAGAAAGGACTTTTATGAGCGCTTATAATGGCCGACTCAATGTTCTGTTTCATTTGTGTTTGTTATTCCCGTATTGCTCTGCGTTTGAGGCTTGAGTGCTCAGGAAATGTCTGTTTTCACCTACCCCCTAGCTCCGCCCACGCATGCTTTTTCAACCGTAAAAAAAACAAAATGAAAATGTAGAATGGAGCATTACTATAGTACAATTAACCAAATATAAACTTGTTTTCTATGTATGTTATAGTTTCAAACACGGAAACACCATAAACGGACGTAGCTAACCTGCTAGCATCAGCGTTCCAAACAGGAAGTGAGCTTAGACGTGCGAAAAACGTCACTTTCTCTGTAACTGCTGCTGTCAGACTCGTCGTTTTGGTCTTAAATGTTCGTTTTAAAACGCTGTACGTGATCCTGGGTTTTTTATTTCGCTATTTTGTCCGTAAGCTAGTCCTGCTCAAATAGCGGGGCGCGGTGAGATGCTAGGCGGGGCGCGTATGACCCCGGGGAACATGCTTTTCATTTGCCGTACTAGAATAGAAGGTGTAATTGCACATCCAGTACAGTAGGTGGCAGTGGCGCTCTCGTTGTTGGTGTGTGCGCAGGTAGTGTTAGCTCAATGTTATCGGGTTTGCGCGTGGACGAAAAACAGGAGACGGTGAACAGATCGTGAACAAACCCCTCAAGAGACACGACGAAAAGAAAAGCGGAGATAGACGGAAGTAAAGAGATAAACGAAAGAACGACGAGGAAGTGCGACGAAGCGTATGTAGCACTCGGCTTCATCGTGACTACGGCGGGAGACGAGGAAAGACCGGTGTGTCAAAAAATGTCGGCAGCAGAGGAGCATGAATCCGAATAAACAAAGGCATCACTTAAGAACATTAAACCCCAATTACGGCGATAAGATGCTCGACTTTTTACGCGAAAACGTGCAGAATATTAGCAACGATCCTCCCGCTTTGTGAACGTTACTTCAGTAAACCGGCGAGCACTGTTAGCATCGTATAAGGTGGTGTACAGAGATGTAGATATTAATAACAGACAGATGAGCCAACAACCTCACTCTGGATTGGCTCTTTGGTCGCTATGACACTCTGCTCCAGATTAGCCGCTATAACTGCTAGCCTCGATTAGCTTTATTTGACTAAACGCTGCGGTGACGTCACTTATACAGTTTATGGTAAATACCCCAAAAGTGTTTTTATCAAGAATTTCTGTCCCGTTTTGTTTTTGGTTTTTTTGTCGTTACGTTTTGTTTGGTTTAAAATTAAAAACCAAATCCGCCGCAGAACCTTAGCTAACCTCGTCTGTTTTGTATTCCAGCTGTGGCTCGTTCAAAGTTATTTCCTCACACGTCTCCGTCTCTTTCTGCTGTCAGCTTTCAGTCGCGCCGCCCTGCCGTTCGGCCTGGTCAGGAGGGAACTCTCGTGTGAAGGATACGCCATCGATCTGCGCTGCCCGGGGAGTGATGTCATCATGATTGAGACGGCCAACTACGGGAGAACCGACGACAAGATCTGCGACGCTGACCCCTTCCAGATGGAAAACGTCAACTGCTACCTCCCCGACGCCTACAAGATTATATCACAAAGGTAAGAGGCTGGCGGGGGCTGGCGGGGGCCGGCGGTGGGGGCCGGTGGGGGCCGGTGGAGGGGCTGGCGGCGGGGGATGGCGGGGGACGGGCTCTTGTTTCAAAACACTGCCAAGCGCTGGGGGCGAAGGACCTCATGCGAACTGGGGTCGTTTTGTCTACAGTTTTCACAAAAGAAATCAATGTATATTTCCAGCCGTCTGCGTCCTGAGCCTTTTATTCTGATTGGAAAAAATAGCGATTGGTTGGTATTTACTTTTACTTTTGGAGGTTTTCTGACCCCCGAACGTAAATTCTGTAGATTTTTGGGATATTTGAACATGGGCGGGAAATATTGTAACTGAATCATTTAATTTAATTTATTTTTTGCACGATCTGTGTTATGATATTCACACAATATTTTAACAATTTGTCAGAAATGTGCTAAAATTAACAGTAAATGTGTTGGTTGACGTTCAAATATCGTATAAACGTGAATGGACTGTCACTTTAAACTTTTGTTATAGGAAATTACACTTATACTAATACTTACACTAATACTTTTAATTATAGGTGATATTTTCAACATTCTAATTATGCAAATATCCAGAACAACTATTGCAATATTGTTCAAAAAGTCCAACCTGAACATGGAACAAAAACTTAAGATCAATATCAGTGGAATAATATGGGAGAAACGGCAAAATCCTACAAATAAATACAACCAATATCATAACTGAACATTTAATACATTGTTAATTTTTTTTTTGCTTAAATAATGTAAAATGAATAAATAAAAAAAATTAAAAAAGTAAAAATTAATAAATAAATAGTAATGAATAAATATATAAATGCAAATAAATACAAATAAATAAATAAATAAAAACTAATAATTAATAAAATAGATTAAAAAGTCAATGAAAATGAATACATAAAATTAATAAATACAAATAAATAATAATAATAGTAATAATAAATACAAATTTATAAACAAAAATGAATAAATAAATAAATAAATACAAATTAATACAGAAACAATTAAAAAATATTTGTTTTTTGTTGTTGTTTTTTTTTGCATGCCATGAACAGCAAGAAAGTGTCTCATTTTAGTATAACTTAGGAAAAAATAACTTACCAAAAACCTTCTGTGCCAGATTTTCAACTTTCTGATTTTAAAAACCTGAAAAACAGAACGAGAGTTTAATTAAATTTTCAATTCAAGTTTATTTTTACATCACATTTAAAACATCTTGAGCTTCACCAAAAAGCTTCAAAAGTCGAAACAAAACGAAGAACCAGAGGCGGGTTTAGTGTTAAATACCAGGGCGGAGAGGCGCACTTACCTTTTACATTCAGACCATCCTGTTTATTCACCACGATGAGTTTAAAAGTGATTTTCACAGAGACCAGAGTTTGGCCATAACTATAAAGCTAACACCAACTAGCATGCAAACAAGCACTTCCTGAGCTTCAAATGTGGTGATTTTGATAAAGATTTTGATAAAGAGCAGTAAAAGTATTGAGTGTACTTCAGTACTTTTACTTTTACTGTGTGGTTCCTGCTCAGATCATTTCCACACACATTTGGGTCGTTGTTTTAATCCTCGTCTTGCACCTTGTTCCGTCCTCGTCTTTATCAAATCTGTTGTAGGCGGCTGTTAAAATAAAAAATGAGCTTTATTCTTGACTGGGAGAAACTGACAAGCGTAGAACCAACACACACACACACATGCTCTACACACACACACACGCTCTACACACACACACACGCTCTACACACACACACATGCTCTACACACACACACACACACACCAGCTGTGAGCACGGCTACAGTTTGAGTCATCACAACCATCACACACACACACATGTCCCTTCTCTCTTTCACACAAACATACACACTCATCCCTTCCCTCTCTCTCACACACACACACGTCCCCTTCTCTCTCACACACACACACGTCCCCTTCTCTCTCACACACACTTGTTCTCTTCCCTCTCTCTCACACACACACACCCCCACTTCTGTCTCAGACACTTCTCTCTTACACACACACTCGTCCCCTTCACTCTCACTCTCACACACATACACACACTTCTGTCACACACACTCGTCGCTTCCCCCTCTCTCTCACACACACACTTCTCTCTCTCACACACACACTTCTCTCTCTCACACACACACTTCTCTCTCTCACACACACATTTCTCTCTCACACTTGTCCCTTCCACCCCCCCCTCTCTCTCTCTCACTCACTCTTCTCTTTCTTCTCGTTGTTCTGACTCTGTTGAGCTTTAGTCTGTAGATTTTTGTTCTCCTGAGCCTCATATCTCAGGTGTGTTCACTCGAGTGAGCAGGATGCACCAGAGCACTCTGTGTGTGAGATATTCACTCTGTGTGTGAGATATTCACTCTGTGTGTGAGATATTCACTCTGTGTGTGAGATATTCACTCTGTGTGTGAGATATTCACTCTGTGTGTGAGATATTCACTCTGTGTGTGAGATATTCACTCTGTGTGTGAGATATTCACTCTGTGTGTGAGATATTCACTCTGTGTGTGAGATATTCACTCTGTGTGTGAGATATTCACTCTGTGTGTGAGATATTCACTCTGTGTGTGAGATATTCACTCTGTGTGTGAGATATTCACTCTGTGTGAGATATTCACTCTGTGTGTGTGATATTCACTCTGTGTGTGTGATATTCACTCTGAGTGTGAGATATTCACTCTGTGTGTGAGATATTCACTCTGTGTGAGATATTCACTCTGTGTGTGTGATATTCACTCTGTGTGTGTGATATTCACTCTGAGTGTGAGATATTCACTCTGTGTGTGAGATATTCACTCTGAGTGTGAGATATTCACTCTGTGTGTGTGATATTCACTCTGTGTGTGAGATATTCACTCTGTGTGTGTGATATTCACTCTGTGTGTGAGATATTCACTCTGTGTGTGAGATATTCACTCCTCAGCTCTTGAATCTTGTTTTTTTTCACTGGAAGTTGATTTTTTAAATTAAAAGCAGCGAGTGGCCGAGTATTTTAAAAATGAGTAACTTAGATTTATGTTTATTTACAGCAGCAGAATGTCCCACACACGGGACATGAAGTCACTTAAAGTGGTTTATAGAATAAGAAAGACACTAAATCAAAACATAAATAATCATCATAAAAGTCACATTAAAACAGAAGAGACAGAAAAAAACTCACAGCAGCAAAACAGAAGTGAGTCTGAATTTAAAGAGTCAAAGAGTCAAAGAGTCAAAGAGGACTGAGTCACATCTACAGGAAGAAAGAGACAAAACTCAAACACGGATTCACCTGGTTTAGTCCTGCTTTAGTCCTGCTTTAGTCCTGGTTTAGTCCTGGTTTAGTCCTGGTTCAGTCCTGGTTCAGTCCTGGTTTAGTCCTGGTTCAGTCCTGGTTCAGTCCTGGTTCAGTCCTGGTTCAGTCCTGGTTCAGTCCTGGTTTAGTCCTCAGTGTGGATGCAGATGCTCTTTGGCTCTGAGCCGGAGGAGCCAGTCCACAGACCTGACACACATTTGATTTCACATTTTAGATGATGATTTGATGATTTGATGATGTCATGATTTCAGATGGAGGGAAAGGCCCAATAGAAAAGAGGATTTACAGTTTTCACGTCTTGTATTTTTAGCGAGGGAGGCCCCGCTGGTATCACAGACCTGGCACTTTTTGAAAGCGATTTTCAAACTTATGATCCACAAATACTGTCCTTTCAACTCACTACAGAACGAGACGACTGAAGAGAACGAATAAAAACATGGACGACGTTCATTTAAACAGAGAGAAGCCACAGAGAGAGAGTTTAACCATAAACAAGGTCAACAAATCTGCAACGGACGGAAAGACAGAACTACACCAACGAAATGAGACTCAAGGACTGTAGACCATTGTGTCGTGCGTCCTGATTGGCTGTTGGGCTGTAGACCATTGTGTCGTGCGTCCTGATTGGCTGTTGGGCTGTAGACCATTGTGTCGTGCGTCCTGATTGGCTGTTGGACTGTAGACCATTGTGTCGTGCGTCCTGATTGGCTGTTGGACTGTAGACCATTGTGTCGTGCGTCCTGATTGGCTGTTGGACTGTAGACCATTGTGTCGTGCGTCCTGATTGGCTGTTGGACTGTAGACCATTGTGTCGTGCGTCCTGATTGGCTGTTGGACTGTAGACCATTGTGTCGTGCGTCCTGATTGGCTGTTGGACTGTAGACCATTGTGTCGTGCGTCCTGATTGGCTGTTGGACTGTAGACCATTGTGTCGTGCGTCCTGATTGGCTGTTGGACTGTAGACCATCGTGTCGTGCGTCCTGATTGGCTGTTGGACTGTAGACCATTGTGTCGTGCGTCCTGATTGGCTGTTGGACTGTAGACCATTGTGTCGTGCGTCCTGATTGGCTGTTGGACTGTAGACCATTGTGTCGTGCGTCCTGATTGGCTGTTGGACTGTAGACCATTGTCCATCAGTCTCCTCCGTGCCGTGTCTCCTGTCCAGTACAGAATGTGTTCAGACAAATTTACATAAACGTTGGATCTCAGTGTGACTCTGAAGTGCTGTACGTTTGCAATTTGTTTTCTCCCCGACAAAACCCACAATGTCGATGAAACGTTCTGCACCGACAAAGACGCCTACGAAGGTTTGAACTTTGAGAGAGTTTAAACGAGAGAGAAATGTGAGAAAATGTTAACGCCTGTGTGAGAAAAGTGTATAAAGTGTGTGGTGAGGGGTTTTACAGACAAAAACAGAGAGAATAATGTAAAAAATAAAGCTGATACTTCGCAGATTTCGTCTGTGGAGGATTATTTTAAGAACGTAAACCCCGCGATAAACGATGGACGACTTTAATGTTTCTGTAAATCAAGATATGAACATTGATAACAGACAAATCAGGCGTCTTCTTTCTCAGAGTTCACTCCCGCTAGCGTTAGCAACAGGTTTGATTGACAGCGTTGCTAAGCGCCTGCTCCCTGCTAAACTAGTGATGCGGTTTGAAAGGGGCGTTACCTTCAACAGCATCGCTCTGGATTGGCTGTTCAGTTGCTATGACACTCGCAGTCCAAACTCTGCTCCAGATTAGCCGCTATAACTGCTCTCGCCTCGATTAGCTTCGTTTGTCGCTGAACGCTGTGGGCGACGTCACGCTCGCTCAGTCCACTTCTTTACACTTTATATCGGACGTCTCCATGTGAAATTTGAACCTAGACAAATATAACACTGAAAATCTTTACTATCTTTGTGCGCTAAGTGCAGTGAACCGCGGTGAAACGGCTCTGACAGAAGCATCTGATCTGAGACCCTAGCATTAGCTTCAGGTAGCGAGTGGATGCCTGTCATAATCATGCCTTTTATCCCCGCTCCCCCTCGCTCCCCCTCGCTCCGACTGCTGTTTTGCTGTCAAACGCCACAGAAGCACCTCCGCTCCTCCGCTGCTTTTCCCCCTGGAGCTGCGTTTGAGTGTGTGTGTGTTTTTTAAAGGCCACTGCCGGATGCACTATTCATAGCTCGTAACAGGCCCGGTTCATTTTCTAACGCCGTGTTGTCTTAACCTGGCGCGTACAACCACCACCTTCCTCCGTATACCGTTCCTTCCCCCCTGAGATTCGCGAGACCCTCCGTGGCATCTCGCTTTTCCAAATTTAACTCCTTTAAAGCCGTTCCCGCCCTTTGCCCCGCGGTTCCCGTGTAACCGTTCCCATTGTGCGTCTGTTGTCGCGTCAGCCAATCGCTTTGGCAGGAACCTGCTTTTCAAACTTATCTCTGTCAAAAAGTCCCCGGAGGCGTCGCGCTCTGAAGCGCGGCGACGCTGCCTCAACACAAACTGGAACGTCACGAATGATCCACATCAGAGGGAATATAGTAATTAAGCTCGGAGTGATAACGACGTGAAAGTATAGACGAGCTGGCAGCCTTTGATTGGTTGAGTTTTTTCTCCAGCGAACTAGAGTGGCCCTGATTTTTTTTTCTTTTTTTTTCCCGCCGCGTTAGGCCTTGAATCACTCCATATGGGGATGATTAACAAAGGCCGCGCGAGACAGATACATAAACATATTAAACGAGACTAAAAGCGGATATGGAAACCGTGGCTGTTCCGTTGATTTGGAAATTGCATCTAGTATTTATCATCAACAAGGCCAATTTCTGCGCAAAAACAAGCGGCGCTGCACAGACCCGATGTTTTATATATTTTTTTGTGATGTTGTCAAAAGAAAATATTCGGTTCCACGCTAGAAAAAGGCAAAATGAAATATGTATGAACGTACGAATGGAAAAAGGGGCTTGTTTAATATTCAGGTAATGGACAGCAGTCTGACCACCTCCTCGTCCTGCGCTTGTTTTCTCCGTCGAACCAGACCGAGGCCGCGCTATTCCCACGCAACACATAATGTAAACTGTTTTGGCGAGTTGCGTTGCATCATTTTTACTGGCCACCTACTTTCTGAACCAGTAAAAACAGAGCAGACGGATGAATGTTTTAGGAGAGCGGAGGATGCAGGGCTTAGGTAAACAAGCACACACTCCCAGAACAAAGGAGGAAGGGTACGGTTACCATTACCAGAAAAAACTACAATATAGCATCGTGTAACGTTAGCTAGCGTCGTTGTTAGCCTGAGGTTACGATAAGCTTCACCTCTGCACGTTTAACTCGTGTACGTTTGTTCAGTTTTGCACAAGGACAGACTTTGTGTAGATGTGATTCATCCTCTTTGTTTCATATTTATGTTAGATTTTTAAGATACGTGTGCTAAATGTTGCTAAATGCTAAGCACATAGGCTATTCTGACGCTATAAGCTAGTGATAAATGTACAGTGATGGAAGGAGTACTCCATTTTGTTATTTAAGTAAAAGTACAAATACTGGAGCAAAAAATACTCAAGTAAATTGAAAAATATAAGTAAAAGTATTAAAGTGCCTGTTAAAAAAGTGTAAAAAAACAGATTTTGAGTCTTATAAAGCGTCAAATGTGTTGAGTTTGATAAAGTTTTGTTCAACAGAAACAACTGAATCAATACTTTTTTCAGTCTGTTTTTATTTGTACTTTTATGTTTTGTTTAAATTATGAACTTTTCAGCAGATCTGACACAATAATAAAAATACTTTTACTTCTCAGTCCTGTTCAAAAATGTAGTGGAGTAGAAAGTACAGATACAGCTGTCAAATGTACTCAAGTAAAAGTAAAAAGTACACACTTTAAAATGTGCAGTACTTTACTACTTTGACTAAATTTAGACCCTGCAGCCTGGTACACAACGTTTTTACTTTTTTATAGTGTTTCTGTAAATTAATCTTGATGGACATTATGCACATGTTGACAGTAACAACCAGCTACACGCTAACCAGCTACATGCTAACCAGCTACACGCTAACCAGCTACACGCTAACCAGCTACACGCTAACCAACTACATGCTAACCAGCTACATGCTAACTGATATCCACTAAAATACCTGTTTTAAGTCCAAAAAGCACATTTAAAACACAAGATTTGGAGAAATATTTATAAAGTTTCATAATCAGATCTTAAAATTCTAGATCTTGTGGCCATCAGTCCACAGAGCTGATCTGTCCTGAGCGTTCAGACTTTATTTTTCAGAAAATTCTGGAGCAGTGGATGGCGCTCACTGTGGAGCTCCATTACAAAAGAGGGAAATTAGCATTTTTGAACATGCTACGCTATGTTTTGTATTTTTGAAACATGAAAAGCCCATTTTTAAACCCATTCATTAAGCAGAATGAAATGTAAAGCCAAAGTTTACATTTAGTCTCCAGACACGAGTGTTAGCTAAAGCCGTTATTTGCTATAAACACCAGTAACAATTAGCTGATGTGTTTTTCATTAGCAGCTCCGTCGTTCTTTCTCTCACCTTATGTCGACGCTAACAGCTCTGCGCCGCGTTTCAAAAGTGTTTCTATACAACCTGATGCTTAGTGTGCAGTTTTCAGACACATTCAACTGTGATGGCTAACTATTAAGCTAGCAATTAGCAGCTAGATCTGCACACAATTAGCAAAATTACAACCTAATGTAGTTATGTAGCAACGTGCAGTAATTTGCAC
Source organism: Periophthalmus magnuspinnatus (assembly GCF_009829125.3). Taxonomy (NCBI): domain Eukaryota; kingdom Metazoa; phylum Chordata; class Actinopteri; order Gobiiformes; family Gobiidae; genus Periophthalmus; species Periophthalmus magnuspinnatus. The sequence goes on along the minus strand of NC_047142.1, from coordinate 789,761 downwards.
GTTAATGTCAATGAAGCTAATGACATTTTCTAAGTTTAAGAAAGTTATTTTGAGATGAGGAGTTGGTTCACGTGACATCGGAACGTTCTAGAGTCGCTATGTTAAAATGGAGTCGTTTAACTGTCAGAGCGCTGATGTTTTTAAACTGGTTTAGGGTTAATATCTCTGCAATCGCTCGGTGAATCCACATGGAAAAAAAACTAAACAAACTGGCACAAAGCTCAACATCTTCTCCGTCAGCATAAATAAACAAAAGTATTTTATTTTCGCAGTAGCTTCAGAAATTGGTGCCGTTTTTTAACCCCAAACACGTGATCATCGTCAGCTGAAAGGATTTAAAACCATGAGATTAATTTGACAAAGTTTGAGAAAATAATCCCAAATAATGAGAAAGTTCAACATTTGTGGAGCAGAAGTTTTGATATTATTTCCCAAAACCGTGAATCTCCCGTAGAGACATACAGACCCCAGCCGTCCATCTGAAAACATGACATCATCACATTTTGAAATATGAACGCAACCTGTCGCCGTCGCTAACCTCAGCAGTGACACTCTGGTTTTGGAAGTTAATTTTTTCATAAATTTTTCATAGACTTTTCGAAAAATTCAAATATTAAGAGTTCAAAAGCATCGTGGAGGCTAACCAGCTACGTGTTTACTAGCTACGAGCTAACCATCTGTGTGCTAACCATCTACATGCTAAACACCTACGAGCTAACCATCTGTGTACTAACCATATACATGCTAACCACCTACATGCTAACTATCTATATACTAACAAGCTATGTGCTAAACAGCTACGTACTAACCATCTACATGCTAACCAGCTACGGGCTAACTAATATTCATGACGGGGTTGTTTTAAGTCTGAAAAGGCTGTTTAAAATGCAAGATTCTGTGAAATATTTAAATCTCTTTGCAGTTTACAAAGTCTCAGAAACAGATTTGAAAATGAAATGCTAGGTTTTGTGGTCATTAGTTAGCACGTAGCTGATTATCGCGGAGCGGGCGGTCTCTGTTGAGCTCGATCGCTGTGTTTCAGACGACATCACAACATTTTATAGGCCAATCATATAAATACAGATTGGAGGAGCTGATTTGTGTTCGTTTGTCTAGACACCCATAGAAATCATTAGGTTCAACATTTGTGCGTTAACCTTTGAGATATTTCATGGCAAATAACATTGTACGAATAGGAAAAACTGCCTCTTGCGCCCCCATCTGTACGAATATGACGTCACATTCTAGGTCCTGAAAACCACCATTCGATCGGGCCTGTCTGTGGGTTTCAAAGTGATGAAAAAATAGGACAATTGCTGTAGAAACTAACAATTTAAAACAAAATATTACATCTTTTGAATGAGGAAAAGATGCCAGGAAGCTGAAGTCTGTGGACAGACGTACAAACTTTGGGGATACACGAGCTACGATCACGGAACGGAGGCTAACGATAAATTAGCATAAAGCAGACGTGCAGTATTTAATGGCCCAGCTCCTCGTCATCCATCAGTCTCATATGGTGAGCGATGAAGATTGAATTAAATGGTGTCTCTCTGGATGCATTTAAAAGTCTTGCTCTTATGTCCCGTCCATCCATTCTCATTTTGATGCAGGGACCCACTAGCTTGCGGTAGCCCCGCGGAGCGCTCTGGCTGCAGACAAACCATTAAGGCTAACGTCTTAAATGCAGCTGGCACCATATTGTCCAGCTGATGTTAAAGCCATCACGGCTCGTGCCCTTGTTCTATTTTTCAACGTTGTAATGGACTTTGTGCGTTTCTTTTATTCACATACACGATGTGTAATAAGCCATTAGTCAGACTATCTAAAGGGAGACGTGGAGCAGACGGGGAGGTTAAATAGTCTGGTTATAATTTATGTTTGATTGTGTGTTCTTTTCAAACTGCAATGTGAAGCTTTGATTTTGATTTAAATTGTATTGTTTTAATTTTATTTTTTTATTTCAATTTTGTTTTTTATTTATTTTTATTTTTTGTCTCATTTTAATTATTTTAATTTTTATTTAATTAAATGTATTATTATTAATATTTATATTATTTTATTTTAATTTAGACTTGAATTTGATTTCTATTTTTTTATTCATTTTTTATTACATTTATTTTATTACATTTTACAATTTTTCATTTTTATTTAAATTTTTTTTATGATTTCTTTTTTTTTTTTTTTTACTATTTTTTTTAATTTAAATATAAATTGTCCAGTGCTGTGACTGTACATGTCCTGATGCTTCTGACGCTCTGTGCTCTTGTGTCCATCTTGCATGTGCTGACCCACTGCAGTATTTATCCTCAGCTTTTCAAACTGTTCAATGTCCTGTTTGTGTCATTTTGTTTCTTCATGTTTTAATCGTTTATGTTGCTGCTGATGTTCTTCCCCGACCTGCAGAGAGTTTGACTGAAGTAGAGACACTTTCATCCTACACACTACACAGTATTTACACAAAATGGCTCTTTTTACCCTCCAAATTCTACCTTTCTTTAGCTCAATAAAGCCTCTTTGTAATCCAGCTCTATTTAAAGCTGCACAGTGGAACTTTCCTGGTAGATGCGTGCGCTCTACCTTCATGTTTCCATGGAGATGTTACCGTTTTCCCTGGAATATTACCCAGAATGGCATTAAACTTGCCCGTCTAACCTATTCAGTATTTCGCTGAAAATATGTTGGAAAAATGTGCGTACTTGCCTCTCCACAGATCTAAACTATTATTCGATCAGGCAGTGTCACCACGGAGATAAATGTTTAATGCCACACTAAAGGAATATTCCAACATCCCCGGGGAGACGGCATCTTTAGTAAGAATGTAAAATGCGTAAAACTGTTTGAATTGGAAAATAAAACATGGCAAACGATGAGATTTTATACAGAAGATGAGAGCGAGTCAAAAAAAAAAAAAAACACACATTGGAAAACGCACAAGAAGCTCAAATAAATTAAAAATACAGCCACATAAACAAACGAGAGGATCATTACGGACGGCGTATTGACAGTGTGAAATAAACAATGCTGCGCCCCGCACGCCAAAATAAACAAGATTTCAAATGGAACAAATTCTGAATAAAGGGATTTTGTTACATAAAGCATTATCCAAATATCACAAGAGCCAGAACACGCACATCGCACATTTTGGTGTTTTTTTCAGCTTTATATAGAGAAAAAAAACACGATGACGGAAAAAATGTCCTTCTTTCATGACCTCAAAGGAATGTCTAAAATCGGTTCCCAATTGTGTTGGAAGTTTATGAAATATCAAGAAAACGACACTAAGCTCGTGCATAATCCTTTTTCTGTAGCCAACATCTGGATCTTTCTCAACATTCCCACGTCCTTTCTATATAAAAGACGTATTTACTCCATGTTTGCCACACTTTTTGCGTACCGCGGTTGCACTATTCTCCGCCGCCGCATGCCTTAGCCACCTGCCGAGTGCCTCTAATGACTTGTCTGCTCTTTCAATAGCGCCGTACAAAAACATGCTAACGCGAAATGCTATGGCTAATTCCTGACATGTCTTTAGCTGCTCCATTTCTGCATTGATTTGGATCCATTTAACGCTCTCATTCCTCTCCTCAAGGTCGCTTAAAAACCCCGGGATCCCATCAAATTCATTGTCAAAGGACCTTCGCACCTTTTGCTTTTGTGTTTGTTTAGTAGCTGAGTGAGTGGAGTGAGCGCGATTGCGGAAATTTATGGAAAAATCCATGGTCAACGGTATATTTTTTCTTCCTAGGTGCAACAACCGTACCCAGTGTGTGGTTGTCACTGGCTCTGATGTCTTTCCTGACCCTTGCCCCGGCACGTACAAGTACTTAGAGGTCCAGTATGAGTGTGTACCATATAGTAAGTATTGCATTACCATTTCCAAACCAAAAACAATCTTGTGATTTATTTGTATTCCATTTAACAGCTAAACAGTTCTTTTGCAGGTGCTTCAAGTGTTGCAGAATTTAAAAAATAAAGAAATCAGTTCTATCGGTGATTATTAATATCTTGTATTTAGACAGTTTGAAAGGCCAAAGTGTCAGAAATGTCAAATCGTATTAATTATGTTTGAAAATTCTTAACAGAAAAAGTGATTTCTCTGAAGGGCAAGTCACAACAGCACTAAAACAAATCTTCAAATAGTCAGAAATAAAACAAGAAAAACACGCAAATTCATTATTCATGCTTTTTACTTTTTTATTTTAATGTTTTTTTTTTCTAATTAACGTTTTGTCTTTTGGACTTACCCTTCAGAATCGCTGCAAAACGCCTCATATTCCCGCTCAAACTGCTCCCATACTGAAAAGCAATTACCCAACCCATAATCGTAAAGGTTTTACTAGCATACATTTGTCCTATGCCTTTAAGAACATCATAGCATCTTGTAAAAAATCCAGCTATTTACGAGCGAGCGTAGATTTCATTTTTGCCACGAGAATGTACTGTAAAATATTTTTCCATTTCTCACTCCCCGAAACTAGCCGACCATTTTGTACGGACGACTGCGCAGACGTCCCTCCATTTGAATCTGTGATATTAAACCAAGTTCTGCGATCGCATTTGGAGGTTGTAAACTCTTAAACGTAAGAATTCATACATGAGTAAACGTCGTGCCGCTAGCTACAAGTCTGAACATTACTTTAGGAAATATGCCCTTCGATTTTTATAGTTTACTCTGCAGCTTTTCAAGTACTAATTTTCCCATGTGAGTAATTTGGAGCACAAGACAAACAGCACTTGTATGTAAAAGATGTCTGGGATGTTAATCTGCCTTAAAAGGTGTTTTCAGAGCGAGCTAACCCGGCAGCTGCTCGCTACATCTCTCCCGTGGCGGTGTAAAACTTATGAAAAGTAAACATTTTGAATATATTGACCCATTTGGTTCCTTCTCTCAAACAGACCCCCCTTTCACCTCCTCAGCAGCTCCCAGATGACTAACCTCTTTGCTCTGCATTTTGTTTAACGTTCCAATTTTTCACAAGATGTCCGCGGAATTCCCCTCGTTCTTGACCCCAGGTATTCGCAGCTTCCGCAGACTCCACGTCGGTCGGATCGCTCATCACTCATCCCATGCACCGCCGTGGCTCATTTACAAAAGTTTGGTCTGTGTCGTGTTTTTTTGACGTGTGTGGGCGAAACACTTTTTTTTTTTTTTTGGATTCCATCTTTGATTTGTGTTTTTTAAAAGTTTGAGCAGAATCTACCCTCGGTCGATAAACGGCAAAAATAACTTGTGTGCGCTCGATTTGAGAGTCTCATCCGTCAAAAAATATGAGCAGGACTGGAGACGTGTCCACCATTTGCCATTAACCAGATGCTTTGTAGGTGGGTTTACGTGACAACAGTGCGGCAAATCCATGAGCAGGAAGAAGTCGAAATCACTCAAATTAAAGAAGATGATTGATGTTTGGCAGCTCAAAACATCATTTTGTGAAACTTGGGTAACCACTTGGCGACAACTGCTGGTTCCAATTTGATTTTTCTCAGTATTTCATCTAAAAATAGACCCAAAAAAAGCCAATTTGTTGACGCCGTTCACCCCCTAGCATGTCCTTCTGTTCAAACCTTATTGTTGTGGCAGAGATCAGAGCGCCCACACTGGTCTGGAACGCCATTGTTTTAACAGCTGAGAGTCGCTGTGTAAAAGCGTTTTATTGGAATCTCACTCAGCACTAGATGAACGCGTTTTGGCGTCGTTTAAAGCCGTAAACAACCTTTGCCAGTTAGCGCTGACGAAAGTAAAGTAACGGAGCTAGATACTCATTTGAGCAGGAAACGATACAAAAAAAGTAGTTTTGTTCTCACATGTTTAACGCACAAAGTTCTTCTCTCAAACTGAAAACACTCTGTTCCACCTTGTGATGTCATCATGTGGTGATACAGGAAGTGCTCCACTGTGTTTTTAAACTCCACACACCTTCATTTATAGAATCATTTGGATGATTTTTTTTTTTTTTTTTGGCATTTTTAGCAACAAAATATACAGCATTTTAGCTTTTTTTTTTTTTTTTTTTTTTTTTTAAGCTTTTTGTGCAATTTTTTTAGTTGTTTTTTTGGGGGGGGTTCCGTTTTTTTTTGGGGCATTTTTAGCAACGAAATATACAGTATTTTAATTGTGTGGAGTGGTCAGCATTTTAGCTTTTTTTTTTAGCTTTTGGTGCCATTTTTTTAGGTTTAAGTTCGTTTTTTTTCCCCAATCTCTACTAAACTAAAGGTAAAGGGAGATGTTAACTTGAAAACTACCACTTCATGACATCACAAGCTGGAACGGAGCATTTTGAGCTTTGGAGATGCAGCAAAAGACGACGTTTAAATCTGTCAACTGCACAAATCGTTGGAGTCAGTTCTGGAGCTAACCACACTGAAACTGTAAACGACTATTGTCTCCAGCTTCAGCCTTTAATGGCCCTATTCAACCTTTAATGGCCCTACTATTTGGAGACGTAGACGACAATAATAAAGCGTTACTCAAACATGTGTGAATAAAACAAAACACAACTCCAGGTCTGTTTTTGAGGAGAAAACGGCATAAAACCACGACTTAAATCTCACAAGAGTCAATTTTCCTGTAATTCGAGAAGCTTAATATTGAAAATTACAGTGTTTTTTTTTTATCTGAATCCGTATTGAGTATGGAGCGTATTCCTTAGTTTCGAAATCGAGTTTGAAAACACTATCACCAGTATCCACAGCTCTGATCTGATAATAAACACGAGTCAATACGATCCTATTAACAGGCCGGTGCACCTTTACACGCGGATGTCAATTTGCGAGTTAACTTTGTCAGCGCGGTGCAATTTTCAGCAAAAAATCCTTCTGCGGGGGTTGTTATCAAAAGTTCAGAAGAGGCTGGTTTCAGGGAGCACTGTTGCCGTGTAAACAGCACCTCTGAGGCATTGATTCTGCATTTACAGAGGCTTGTGTGTTATTTCGTCGGCAGTTAAGGATAATAGGAATGAGAAATGTCATGCGCCGCAAAGCACGGCTCTTTTTTTTTTTACCCGACTTCAAACTGATTCTATATCCTAGGACGAGCCGACCCCGACTAACAAACTCTCTCTCTCTTCCCCCCAGCGTCTTAAAACAGCGGCCGGGTTCACCAAAGGGGCATCCTCCAGACTAATTCTTCTTTTGTACCTGCTAGTTGACACATGATAACCTTTCTCTCCCTTTGCACTCTTTTTTTGCTTTCTTTTCCAATGCCTGAAATAGAAGTGGAGCAAAAAGGTAAATGCGGTCTGGTCTTCCCCCACCCCCCCCCTCTGGCTCCTTGTTCTGTGGTGTTAAGTACGACTCCCTCACGTCTCCCACCCCCCTCCTCCTATTGCCTCTTCTGTCAGACGCTAAATAAAACCCCATTGGAGGATTGTTTGTGAACCTGCGGGAGTCAAAATGAATCTCAAAAAAACGCCCAGGAGGGTCACCAATCGTAGCTTCAAACTCCAGTGGATTTTTTGCAGGGACTCTTGAACAATGCAGTGTATATTTGGCTTCCAGTTAGCTTGCTTGGCCCCAGTTCTGCTGCACCCATAGCACGTGATGTTGAAAAGCAGTGATGGCTGAGTGAGATTGGCACCGACTGGAAAAAAAACTCGAGAGAGACAGAGGAAAAACAGGAATTCAGTGTTCCCTGTTTATTTGGAACCAATTTAAAGCAGGATCCGTGCCATGGCCTCCCTCACCCATCAGTGGAAACACTCTTTTGTCTTTTGCCACGGAAAAAAATAGTGACAATCCTTTAGCGCTGTTCAGTCCTGAGCCCCCAATCTTCACTTTTCATTTTGTACCGATGCTTTGCTGCCGCCACTGCCATGACAACCTGTTGTTCACACCAAGATGTGAAGTCTGCCCCCCTTTTTCTCTCACATTGTTTTTTCTGTCCATGATATGTGAATATGCATGTGTGTCCATGTATGTGAACGGCAGCATTAGGGCGTCTTTTCAAACCTTTCCCATTCTCCATGTCTTTTATTGCAGGTTTTGCGTTCCTTTAGTTTGACTCTGTCCCTGTAGCAGCAGACCTTTTGACGCACACGTTTCATTCACGTTTTATTTTGGCATTCTTTACTTTTATTTAAAAAGACATTAGTAAATCTCTTTCAAATTCACAGTCCCTGACCTTTTGTTCTAAGCAGCGAGAGTGAATCTTTTCATAGAGACGTGTCTGAATCATTTCATGTGCCGGAATTAAACGCTAACATTTCTCTCCGTTCTTCTCTCTGTCGCTAGTTTTCATATGTCCCGGGACGTTGAAAGGAGTGGGAGGGGCCACGTTCCTGTTCGAAGCGGAGCAGCAGGCCGGCTCATGGTGCAAAGACCCTCTTCAAGCCGGAGATAAGGTCTTCTTCATGCCGTGGACGCCGTACCGCACGGACACGCTCATCGAGTACGCATCCCTGGAGGACTTCAAAAACGGACGCCAAACGACCACCTACAAACTCCCGCATCGAGTCGACGGGACGGGATTCGTGGCGTACGACGGCGCCATATTCTTCAACAAGGAACGCACCAGGAACATTGTCAAGTTCGATTTGCGCACCCGTATCAAGAGCGGCGAGGCGATCGTCAACAACGCCAACTACCACGACACCTCGCCGTATCGCTGGGGCGGCAAAACGGACATCGACCTGGCGGTGGACGAGAGGGGATTGTGGGTAATCTACGCCACGGAACAGAACAACGGTCGGATCGTCATCAGCCAGCTTAACCCGTACACCTTGCGATTCGAGGCGACTTGGGATACCGCCTACGACAAGCGCTCGGCCTCCAACGCCTTCATGGTGTGCGGCGTTCTGCACGTCGTGCGCTCCACCTACGAAGAAAATGAAAGCGAATCGAGCCGGAGCCAGATTGATTATATTTACAATACGAAGCTGAGCCAGGGCGAGTACACGGACATCCCGTTCCCAAATCAGTACCAGTACATAACCGCTGTGGATTATAACCCTCGGGATAACCAGCTCTATGTTTGGAATAACTTTTACATTCTCCGCTACGACCTGGACTTCGGACCTCCAGACCCCGCTGAAGGTGAGTCCGCCTTTGTTTTTTCGTACTTTCATTTAGTGTAATTATTGTGTCTGGTTGCGGGGATGGGAAGTCACAGATGGCTGCCTTTTAATTTTGGATGCAATTCAGGTGTGATGGTGGGAGCGAAAAGAAAAAAAACACACAGAGCTTGTGTTAGTCTTGGGAGAAAGGCCTCATTTGCAGACAGAAATTACAGATTCACCTTGGAACGCAGTATAGCTCCCGCAGGGATTGTACGGCTACGGAAACGCGGCTCCTTTATTACCGTGAACGCTAGCCGAGGCGCCATCCCCGGCACAAAGCTTGGACCCAATCAAATTCTTTAATCTCGAGCCGTTATCCAAACCCATTATGAACGCTGGACCCATGAACCCCGGATACATCGGAGTGGCGTCGTGCGCACTATGTAGTCATCCATTTTCACATTTCTCACTTAGCTTCTGTTGTTTTTCCTTTTTAAAGTTGCGTTTCCATGGTTACCTCGTCAACTTTCCCCCCCACACACGGTAATAGATCAGGAGATAATTCAGGCCCCGTTGTGACAAAATACTTAAAAAAAAAAACAGCGTGATTCAAGAGCAGTAGACGAATGGTCGAAGGCCGAAATGAGCGATCAGTTACACAGAGAGTCTTGTCAGGCGGCCGACGGCGTAAATTAATCTACGAGAAACCGGCGAAGCGACGTACGTGTCATCAGGAAGCGACCTTACATCAAGACGATAACGCGGCTAATTACCTGACGACTGCCTTATCCCGCCGTATCCCGGTGAGCTCAAGCGCTTAAGCTCCCGAGCAGACGTGGAAACTGGAAACCTTGACATGACTTTTTCTTTGCCCCGAAGCGTTGGCCCGGATTATGATTTTAACTTCTGGATATTCGGGGGGGGGGGGGGGGGGCTTTGCGAGTAGCGGCCGTGCAGGGAAACGCGATTCCCTTTGCGCCGCTGCTGTTCAAAGAAAAGGGGGGTCAGCGCTGATGTCTCAATGGAGCCTGTGTGCGCCTGAACTCTGGCCCCTTGTCAACACGTCTGTTTGTTTTCCTGCCTATTCCCTGGAATCTCCCGCCGCATGATAACTTGACACCCAAGGGAGAGGCCGAACTCTGCAGACGACGCGATGCGAAGGTTACGACTCCAAAGTCTGGTGTCTGTTTTTTTTTGCGCGTAACAACCTCCCAGCCATTAACCGCGGAGATATGAAAAATACCCAAAGTTTAATGAGTTCCCAGCGCCGGCTCCACGTTCACATTCTGATGTATGTAAATGTAATTAACAAGTGAATTATCATAATTAGCCTCCTTGTCTGAAAAGAGGCTTAGGGAGAAAAGGAAAGTGGTCATCACAGACTGTTTTCATTGAAGGGGCTTAATGTGCCTGCTCAGCTTTTGTAACGCGTCAGTAAACACGCCGCGGCATAGGCTAACTGTAGGCTGTTAGCGTTTAATCAACAAAGCGAGCGTACAGTAGTTAGCTGTTGAATCCACTCAATTCCCCGCACTTGTTTTTCTGTCGGCCGTTGTTGCTATCCAATCAGAAGTTACATAAACGTCACCGGGGATCATTAAGTGTGCTTTATAGAGAGAATTTGGAATGACCAGGAGTTTGCGATCGCCCGGAGCCGCGGTACACTCTGACCATAGCGAACGCCACTCGAAAGTAATTGCTTCTGTGTTTATTAGTTTTTAATTTTAGATCATCCCCTGCAACTTCTTTAGCCGCCGGGATTTATGATATGCGATCCACGAGCCATTCTGTACGGCTAAGCTAATGGCGCTGAAATAACTCCAATCGCACGGGCGTGAATGAAAATTAATTGCAGCTGTTAAGATTCATCAGCTGAAGTTCATCAACGAAAACTCTGTTAGCATTTGTTTAGCTAGCGCGACCGGAGCGGCTCGTCCTTTTATGTCGGATATTTCAACCTTTCCCTGAGATGCATTCGAGTGCGATGGGGTTTTTTATTTATTTTCGGATCGGAGTGGAAAATAATTTACCTCAGCCACGTTGTTATTGGCTGAACTTGCGCGTTTGGCAAATTTGCTAATCCTCCGCGCCGTGTGCAATCATTAGCCGTAATCATTTGCCGTATTGATCCCAGGGTGTGCGTTCCTCCAAAACGATCCACACCTATTTAAAGCAAATCCCCGTGTTCTGCTAATGCCGTGTGCAACAGCGGATAGCAAGAATCAATAGTTAGCATACGCCTCCTCTCATAATGGAACATGCTAATTTTATGACATACCATCAGTGTTTTTTTGCACCTTTTCTTGTCCCGATACGTTGTGTTCAGGCGACATCACACCGTTCTTTAAAAAGATCATGTTACCCTATTTTCTGATCTGTTCTAATGTCGTTTCCTCGTCACAAACGGACCTGGATTTTCATTCACACATTTTTAATTAACACACAAACCCTGCATTTTTAGGCTGAGTTCTTCTCTCAAACTGAAAAAAAACTCTGTTCCACCTTGTGATGTCATCATGTGGTGATACAGGAAGTGCTCCACTGTGTTTTTAAATGCTAAAAAATACACCCTCGCTAGAATTATTTGGATAATTTCAGGCTCTTGGAGTTGCTGATCTTTACTGGACTAAAGGTAAAAGGAGCTGTTCACTTGAAAACATTACCACTTCATGACATCACAAGGTGGAACGGAGCATTTTGAGCTTCAGAGATGTTTGAGTAACACTTTATTATTAGTTTGTCGACAAGTCCGGGTTTGTTTTTGAGAAAAAAACAGAAATATAACACGACTTAAAGCTCACAAGAGTCAGTTTTGCGTAAAATAGAACCGCTGGTGTTTATTTATTTATCTCTTCAGATTCGTTGACCTGGTTTATGATTAATTTCTGTAATTACCGGGTCTAACCACATGAAGCAAAGACTCAAAGTTCACCGTCTTGTGCATCAGTATAAATAAACACATTATTATTATTTCCACGATAGTTTGAGAGAGCGAGGCCGGAGTTCAACCCCAAACTCTTTGTTGTCAGTTCAAAGGACTTTAAGCTGTGAGATTAGTGCAGCGTATGGAGCCCATCCCGAACAAATAATGAAACGGAACTTTTACAAGACAAAATGAACTTTTTAAACGTGAAAAATAAGGTTCCTAAGTTTGGATGTTTGTTTCTAACACAGTCGGGGTCTCACTGAGCTCTACCATCCATCATCGAAGTGAACCCAACCTATTTTTGGTGGGAAACTCCAATGATTTTTTTTTTTTTTTTTTTACATTAAAGGTCCGATTTTACGCAAAACTGACTCTTTTTTAAGTTTTAATCCACGTTCTAAAGCTGTTCTCTCCTCAAAAACAAACCTGCAGTTGTGTTTTGTTTCATTCACACATATTTTGAATAATCCTGCATCATTAGTTTGTCAAAATGTTGTGATTAGGGACGGGACAATAAACAGTAATATCATTTATCGTTTATCGTTTATCGTTCGTGGGACATTTTATATAATCGTGATAATCGGCAACAAAAATAATCGTCGTTATATCACGAGAATGTGCAGGAAAAACAACTTATCTACTGGGAAGTCAACAGGGGGGACAAAATTGGACCCTCTTCATTTTAATTTGTATTACAGGGGGCCCATGTGAGACTCCCTGCCCCTGGGCCCCCAAATTTCAGTTGACGGCCCTGCTCATCCAGAATATTCTCTGTTAAAGTTATAATTATTCATATCCATAACAACTTTAATCATTATAGTGATATAATCGTTAACTGTAATTATTTTGGCCATAATAATCGTGACATAAAACTTTAATATCGTCCCACGTCTACGAGTGATGTCATCAAGTGGTAGTTTTCAAGTGAACTTACTCCAAAATTACGTGACGCTCCCGAATCCTACACATTTGAGAAGTTAAGAATTGAGAAAATAAAATGGTAGAACAAAGTAAGTGGAGAACTACAGGTGGAAACAGGATACGGCGTCTTGAAAATAAACGACTAAAGATTCAAACATGAGTCACTCCAGACACGACCTTCAGAGAGTCGAGAAGAAACGACTAGAATTACTACGATTTAAAGATCTGAAAAGTCGTTTTTGCTGAATAGGTTTGATTTAATGTGACATGAAGAGTCAGCGAGAAGGTTACAGTTTGGTTTACATATTTTGAGCAACAATTTGAATCGAAATGACCAAATTTTGCTTCTAAAACGGTTCTAGTCGTTATTAAATCATGAATATCGATTAACTGAAATATCTTCTAATAGTCCATTTTGCTGTTTTACGTTTGTTAGACCTGGTTCAGTCCTGACGTTTGGTTTAGTCTTGGATTATCTCAGATTAGAACTAGTTTAAATCTCCAAGTCGTGTTTTTTTATGTTTGATTTGTCCTAGATGCGGTTTAAAGGTCCGATATTACACAAAACTTTAAGTCGTGTTATGATGTTATTACCTCATCAGAAACAGAGCTGGAGTTGTGTTTGTTTCAATTATTATTAGTCCATCTACATCTCCAAAACTCAAAATGCTCTGTTGCACCTTGTGATGTCATCAAGTGGTAGTTTTCAAGTTCGTTTTCGCCTTTAGTTCAGTAGAAATCAGCTATTCCAGGAGCTGAAATGATTCAAATGATTCTAGAAATGAAGGTGTGTGGAGTTTAAAAACACAGCGGAGCACTTCCTGTATCACCACACGATGACATCACAAGGTGGAACGGAGTGTTTTCAGTTTGAGAGAAGAACACACCCTGAATATGTCGAGTGAAATGAAACAAAACACAACTCCTGGTCTGTTAACAGAAAAGAAAACAGCGTAACACGGGCCATTTAACTCTGTCGCTCAAAAAAAACACAAAAAAAAGCTGCTCGGAGATCGAAACGTCAACGCCAACGTCTTTATTTACATGAAAACCGCCGCTGTTGGGCTGTTTGCGTTGAGAAAGACACCTCCTGGTAAGATTTAGACGAGAACGAGGGGACATTTATAGCCGCACCATAAGCTTCTGCTCCACCTGCGCATCACACGGCAACGGAAATAGACAGCGCAGTCTGCAGGGACGCGCTCTAATTGTCCTTCTCGTTGCCATGGCGAGGTGATGTTTTGGAGGTGGAAATTGTTTAAGTGGACATGACAGGGGAGTTATTTTTTTACTTTTTTTTTGTTGTTGTAAGTATCCCAGTGCGGTGACGGTGCGTCCGGCCGGCTGGCGTGGAGGTTGCGTAATGGTTTCCTCTGACTCACGGCTGAAGGATGGTGCTATTGTGTTGTTTTGTTACGCAGTTTTGATGGTTCCCGTTAGCAAAGCGTGCGATCGGCTGGAAGAGTGTGGGTCAGGTTTGCAGAAAATGTGTGATATCAGAAGTGGATGGATAAAAGCGTTGATACTGGAACGTTTAATACGAGAGCGCACGTCTGAGAACTGAGGGGGGGAAAGGGATTGTGGCTGTTTTGGTTCAGAAAAGTGGAATTTATTTCAAGGACGAGCAAAACCGGATAGTTTGGTTCCACAAATGCACTTTAATAATGTGGTGAAAAACATTTATACTCGCACCTGCTCTGGTTTTTAATGTTTGAAATGGACTTATGTTTGTATTTTTCTGTAGTTAAACAAGTCCCTCGATTGTTCTCTTTGTATTTTTGTAATTTGTATTTGTAAATTTACCCAATTTACAAATATAGCGGTTAATTTAGAGCAGAGTTTCAGTATCATAGCAACCAAAGAGCCAATCAGGTAGTCTCTTCTGTTCATGTTCAGGGCCGTCTCCAGAAACGTGGGGGCCCGGGGCACAAAGCCTCACATGGGGCCCCTCGATTATGAATTACTGTATTTTCCGGATCATAAGGCGCACTTTTCTTTAAAAACTCTCTACGCCTTCATGTTTAGAATCATTTGGATCATTTCAGCAAGTCTGGAATTGCCGAATTTCTACTGAACTAAAGGTAAAAGCAGCTGTTGGCGTGAAAACTACCACTTGATGACATCACAAGGTGGAACAGAGCGTTTTGAGCTTTGGGGATGTTACAGACTAATAATAAAGTGTGACTCAGAAACAGGATTAGAACACGACTTAAAGCTACAAGAGGCAGTTTTGTGTAATATCGGCTCTTTAAATGTCGCTTATGGCCTTTATTTCAAATTTAAACAATAATTTTAAACAGTGTAATTAATTTTTCTGTGAATGAGAAGAGACAGAGCAGCTCAGTGAGGTTTTGTGTTCATGTTTTTAGACTCTAGGGGGCGCCGTAGTCTCTTCTGTTCATGTAAAACTCTGAACTTTGAGAAGAGACAAACTGTTGAGGTCAGGGCCGTCACCAGAAATGTGGGGGCCCGGGGCAAGAAGCTTCACATGGGCCCCTCGAATATGAACTTAGACTTTTTTTCATAGATTGTCCGACTTATACTCCAGAGCGACTTATACTCCGGAAAATACGTTATTAGGAAGTTGGTCCATTTCTGACCTCTTCTTCCCCCCCGTGTCGACTCCCCTGGTTCAAACTGAGTAAAAAACATTTCAAAAGAGTTTTTTTTTTTGCTTATTTTATTTTGCAAATGCCGTGATTGTGTCTCAAAGTAACAAACCACCCAAACCAGTTTAGATTTCATCCTTGTAAATTTCCACAGTTTTGCAGGTAACGCTTCTTACCGCCCACACCGCTGGTTTAGCTTAGCAACGCTGTCAATCAAACCTGTTGCTAACGCTAACAGGAGCGACCTCGGGGAAAGAAGGACCTGATTTGTCTGTTATTAATGTTCATATCTTGATTTACAGACACAATAGTGAAATAAAAACCCCAGGATCATGTAGAGGGTTAATACGAACATTTAAGACCAGAATGAGTCTGAAGGACAGAGACAGAGAGGACAGTTTAAAAAAAAAACCTAAAAATTAACTCAAAATGACAAAAACAAAAAAAGAAAATAAACAAATAACCCTCAAAATAACAAAAAACCTCCAACTCAAAATAACAAAACAAAAAAACAACCTCAAAATAACAGAAAATTAAGAAAATAAACAAAAAAAAACCTCAAAATAACTAAAAAAATAAAATAAATAAAGATAACAAACAAAAGCCCCTAAAAAAAAAAGAAAAAAAAAAACAAAACTAAAAAAATAGTCAAAATAACTTTTAAAAAAAATTAACCCCAGGATCATGTAGAGGGTTAATACGAACATTTAAGACCAGCCCACAGTTTTTCAATAGAAAGTGAATTGGAGCCAGAGTCGATGGAGCAGGAAGTGCACCATGATCACTTCCTGTTTGAAACGCGGGTTACAGTCTATGGTGGAGGCTAAATGAATAAAATGTAAGTTTACAAAAGATGATAGTAATTAAAGTGTAAACTAAAGCGATGTTTTTGTGCGTTTGCCAAACCCTGATGCCACGCCAGATCTTATTATGAATATATTATGATGCAGCATCTGTTATGAATCGCTCTGGAAATGAACGTGTCTAAACAGTTTCAGTGGGTTTTACGAGCAACTCCAGGGTTTCCCACGGATTTTGTTCAGATTAAACTTTATCTTTTCTGATCTGATCTAATGTCGTTTCCTCGTCACACACAGACCTGGAGTTGTGTTTTGTTTTATTGTCACATGTTTAATTAACGCACAAAACCTGCAGATTTAGGCTGAGTTCTTCTCTGAAACTGAAAACACTCAGTTCCACCTTGTGATGTCATCATGTGGTGATACAGGAAGTGCTCCGCTGTGTTTTTAAACTCCACACACCTTCATTTATAGAATCATTTCAGCTCCTGGAATTACAATATTCTAAAACATGACAAAATTTTCATCATTTGCGTCAGTTTCTACAAGCAACAAATAGTTTTAAAGACACACTATGTAACTTTTCCACCTGCTTGTTTCCATGGAGATGTTCGTGCATTGCTTGTTGCATTTATTTAATTACAGATGATGTCATGTGGTAATACAGGAAGTGCTCCACTGTGGTTTTAAACTAGAAAGAAACGGGAGCTGTTAACGTGAAAACTACCACTTGATGACATCACAAAGTGGAACGTCGCATTTTGAGCTTTGTAGATGTTACAGACTAATAATAAAGTGTGACTCAAACATGTGTGAATGAAAAAAACAACAACTCCAGGTCTGTTTTTGAGAAGGAAACAACATGAGAACACGATTTAAACCTCACAGGAGTCACTTTTGTATAATTAAACGCTTTAAATTCCTCTTATCTTCTATATTTTAAATTTAAACAATAATTTTAAACAGTGTAATTATTTTTTCTGTGAATGAAAAAAACAAGGAGCAGCTCAGTGAGGTTTTGTGTTCATGTTTTTAAACTCTAGGGGGCGCCGTAGTCTCTTCTGTTCATGTAAAACTCTGAACTTTGAGAAGAGACGAACTGTTGAGGTCAGGGCCGTCACCAGAAATGTGGGGGCCCGGGGCAAGAAGCTTCACATGGGCCCCTCGAATATGAAACAATAAGAAGATGGTCCAGTGTTGACCCCCCCCCTCCTGTGTAGACTCCCCTGGTTCAAACTAAGTAAAAAACATCTCAAATTATTTTTTTTTTGTTTATTCTATTTTGCAAATGCCGTCCAGGTGGAACAGAGCAGAAAGTTTAGAGAAAGATTGTTTTTCTAAGCTGGGTTCATTTTATTTGTCTTAACTGCCCTACTTTCTTTTTTAGTCGACCAGTTAATGTGTCTAAAATGGACGAATGGTGGAAAGTAACTCAGTAAAAGTAGTAAAGTACTGTACTACCTTTACTGAAGTACATTTTAAAGTGGATAATTTTATTTTTTTTAACTAAAGTTTTTCCCATGTACTTGAGCAGAACTTAAAGAAAGGTCAAAATTAGTCTGCTGTGTGTTGTCTGCATTTGATTATAAAGCGTTTTACTGTCCAATAGTCAGGAAGTGCGTGTTAGCATGCTAGCTGTGTTTCCCTATTTTGTTTTTAGCTCTTATAAACTCATCACGGTGAATAAATTGTCTGTTTTGGGCCACTACAATACACTTAAAATGAACTTTTTAAAGTGTTTTTCATGTTTTTAAGTCGGTTTAAATCAGGTACGGCGCCTTTAACAACGGCTGAAACTGCGTTGGCGAAGACTCTAATGTGAGAACTGTTCCGTGTTTGGCAAGACGCTTCTCGATGTAGCACTGAAACATAAAAATCCACTTTATGATTTGCAGCCCAAATGTATTTTCCTTATTAAAGTTTATTCTGGCTTCCGAGCGCATTTTTCTTGTCTATTTTTATTTCATTTTCGTGAGCTTTGGTTTGCTCAGGGCTACGGCCAAAAACAAAGAAAGAAAGAGGCAGAAATACTGGGTCACACTGTGGAGACGCTGCAGTTCTGTTGATTGGGAAATTTAAATTTGCGAGGACCAAAACTAAACTGGTTTGGGTGGTTTGTTACTTTGAGACACAAACACGGCATTTGTAAAGTAGAATAAGCAAAAAAAACGTCTTTTGAGATGTTTTTTTACTTAGTTTGAACCAGGAGAGTCGACACGGGGGGGATGAAGAGGTCAGAACTGGACCAACTTCTTATTATTTTCTGGAGTATAAGTCGCACCAGCCAAAAAATGCTTAATAATGAAGAAAAAAACATATTTCACGTATAAATCGCACCTGAGTATAAGTCGCACCCGCGGACAAACTGAAAATCCAGAAAATACGGTAATTCATGTTTTAGGGGGCCCATGTGAAGCTTCTTGCCCCGGGCCCCCACATTTCTGGTGACGGCCCTGACCTCAACAGTTCGTCTCTTCTCAAACTTCAGTGTTTTACATGAACAGAAGAGACTACGGCGCCCCCTAGAGTCTAAAAACATGAACACAAAACCTCACTGAGCTGCTCCTTGTTTTTTCATTCACAGAAAAATTAATTACACTTTTTAAATTTATTGTTTAAATTTGAAAAACAGAAGATAAGAGGAATTTAAAGATCCGATATTACGCAAAATCCATGTTCTGAAGCTGTTCCCTCCTCAAAAACAGACCTGGAGTTGTGTTTTGTTTCATTCTTACATGTTTATTATTAATCTGTAACATCTCCAAACCTCAAAACGCTCTGTTCCACTTTGTGATGTCATCAAGTGGTAGTTTTCATGTCGACAGCTCCTTTTTTTACCTTTAGTTCAGTAAAAATTTGGCAATTCCTGTGCTGAAATTATCCAAATGATTCTAGAAATGGGAGTTTGCAAGTTTAGTTCAGTTGAAATTGGAAAAAAAAAAAAAAACTAAAAATGGCACCAAAAGCTAAAAACCTGTTGACCTTAAGACTGGTAAATTTAAAAATAACAACTAAAATGCTCACTTCTTGTGTGTTCTTGAGTGTGT